>NC_079193.1:64932519-65234952 GCF_029499605.1 Hyla sarda
ATGTTAAAGTAAAATATGTCACGAAAAAACTTTCTCGGAATCAGAATGATAACTAAAAGCATTCCAGAGTTATTAATGTTTAAAATGACAGTGGTCAGATGTTCAAAAAATGGCCGGGTCCTAAGGTGTAAAATGGCTGGATCCTTAACCCCTTAAGGACTCAGGATTTTTCCGTTTTTGCACTTTCGTTTTTTCCTCCTTACCTTTTAAAAATCATAACCCTTTCAATTTTCCACATAAAAATCCATATTATGGCTTATTTTTTGCGTCGCCAATTCTACTTTGCAGTGACATTAGTCATTTTACCCAAAAATGCACGGCGAAACGGAAAAAAAAATCATTGTGCGACAAAATCGAAAAAAAACGCCATTTTGTAACTTTTGGGGCAGGTAAGAGCCTTCCCGGTGTCCGATCAGCTGTTCGGGACGCCGCGATTTCACCGCGGCGGTCCCGAACAGCCCGACTGAGCAGCCGGGATACTTTCAGTTTCACTATAGAAGCGGCGGTCAGCTTTGACCGCCGCTTCTAAAGGGTTAATACCACACATCGCCGCGATCGGCGATGTGTGGTATTAGCCGCGGGTCCCGGCCGTTGATTAGCGCCAGGACCGACGCGATATGATGCGTGATCGCGGCGCGATCCCGCTTCATATTGCGGGAGTCGGCGCAGGACGTAAATATACGTCCTGCGTCGTTAAGGGGTTAAGAGGTTAAAGGGGTACTCCGGTGGAAAACTTTTTTTTTTTTTTTAAATCAACTGGTGCCAGAAAGTTAAACAGATTTGTAAATTACTTCTATTAAAAAATCTTAATCCTTCCAGTACTTATTAGCTGATGAATAATACTATAGCTGGAACCCTGGGCTAACAGCGCGCGGTACCGATCGTTGTGCCGCGCGCTATTAATCCTTCAGACGCAGCAATCAAAGTTGACCACCACGTCTGAAAGTGAAACTAAACGCTTCCTGGCAGCTCAGTCGGGCTGATCAGGACATGTCCCGATCAGCTAGGACGCGAGCGGAGGCCTCCTTACCTGGCTCCGTCGCATCCGATCTGGGTTTGATTGCTCCAAGCCTGAGCTCAAGGCTTGAGCAATTGAGCACCTATCTCACTGATACATGTAAAGCTATGGCTTTATAGGGATCAGGGTAAAAGATCAGTGTGTGCAATGTTATAGGTCCCTAGGAGAGCTATAGCACTGCAAAAAAAAACCTTCCCTAATAAAAGTTTGAATCACCCCCCTTTTGCCATAAAAAAAAAAAAAAAACTGTGTAAATAAAAATAAATGTATATGGTATCGCTGGGTGCGTAAATGTCCGAACTATAAAAATATATCATTAATTAAACCGCACGGTCAATGGCGTGCGCGCAAAAAAATTCCAAAGTCCAACATAGCGTATTTTTGGTCACTTTTTACATCATAAAAAAATGAATAAAAAGTGATCAAAAAAAGTCCGATCAATGCAAAAATGGTACCAATAAAAACTTCAGAACACGGTGCAAAAATGAGTCCTCACACCGCCCTGTATGTGGAAAAATAAAAAGAAAAGTTATAGGGGTTAGAAGATGACAAATTTATACCAGGGGAATCTTTGTATCTGTCCATACATGATAACATCCCTAACATGGATGGTGATATCATCAGAGCTTCTCCAGGGAAGTTGGGTAGTGGATTTTAGTGTTTTGGCGCAAATATTTGCATTTCAAATTTTTTGTGCGTATATTGCAAATTCGTGAATTCGCAAATATATTCGCTATATATTCGAAATTGCAAATATTTGCTTTTTTCCTGCATATGCGCATATGTGAATATTCGCATATTCCTTCTTTTCACTTGTGGGCCAATTAGAATGATGCAAATACACTTGTCAGAGGTTATCAACAACATCCCTAGCAACCAATAGTAAAGTTGCCCACCCCCCCTCACTGTTTTCTTATTT
Organism: Hyla sarda; assembly: GCF_029499605.1. Taxonomy (NCBI): domain Eukaryota; kingdom Metazoa; phylum Chordata; class Amphibia; order Anura; family Hylidae; genus Hyla; species Hyla sarda. Next base: position 64,934,457 of record NC_079193.1, read on the forward strand.
GAATTTGCGAATATGCAAATATTCACATATGCGAATATGTGAATATAACAAATATGCGAAATTCGCGAATATAGGATGAATATTCGTCTATATATTTGTGAAATATTGCGAATTCGAATATGGGCAATGCCGCTCATCACTAGTGGTTATATGAGCCTTCTTCCCTCCTCCTGAGCTCCCTGCATAGCGGTGGTACTACTAACAGCCCCCTACACATTAAAATACTACTGTATATGTGTATCAGATGACTGTGTTGTATTACCACACTGGGAAGAGCACAGAAGGAGCAAAGGCATCCTTCTGAACACCAGCAACATACCCCACTGAATGTACGGTAACAAGCAAACTTTCCCTTATTCTGCTATGCTTGGCATCACTTTGATATGGAGTTCCGTCATTCGACCTAGTTTTGAACGATGTTTATACAAGTTTCACCTGTACAATCCATGTAGCCAAATACAGTATCACAACATAGCGAGTTTTTTGTGGTAGAACATATATTTTCCTGCAATAATTGCCTGCGGTTTACTAAGCCAGAGCCGTTCAGTAAGTGAGGATGCATCCGATACAGCTAAAACTTGTTATCATGTGTCCTTTGATAGTCAAAGCCTCGCCATGTAAAGTCATCAAGCCTTTCTACTACCTGTTTTTGTTACTTAATAAAATATTGTACAATGATTAGAGATGAGTGAATGTACAGTAAGTAGGGATCTACCCAAACTTTAGTGAACAGCAATTGGTTTGTTTTGTCTGAAAACAAAAGTAGTGTCACATTGAAGTGTTCCAAACTTCTGATGGCATGCAACGGTCCAGTATGACATGTGGTCCCTAAGACTTTATCCATTGGATTTAGAACTAGAAGACCTTAGTGTGTCACACCATGTTTTATGGAACACTTTGAATGTGACAACACACCCTTATTGTGATCATTAACTATTCAACTATTTATTTTATTTATTTATTTATTTATTTAATATATTATTTATTTATTCTTTTTTTACCTTCATTTAAACCAATCATGAATTACACTAAAGCTAGATCAGGTGATCATGTCATATGACTACATGCAATTATATTTGTTAGATGTGTTTTTGACCTCTAGGGGAGTAGCTACAGTTTTACATCAACAACATTGTTATAAGTGGTTATTATATGGATCCTGACTATATGTACAATATATAAACCAAGGAAGTTTACTGACTCCTTTTAATCCTTGTACTTAATATTTATTTTATTTTCCCTTTTTTAAAATAAAGTGCATTGTTTCTCTTATCTGTGCAACAGTTTGTCCAAGTTGACGCCTCTCTGTACCAACAACAGGAAAATGGACTCTTTTATACAAACAAATCAAATCCATTAAAAGACAAAATTGACACATGCTTGTACAGTAAATTTACTTATTTTTCCACTATGATCCTTTAAAGGGGTACTCCAGTGGAAAACTTTTCCTATCAACTTGCTCCAGAAAGCAAAACAGCTTGGTAAATTACTAAATTCCTATTTAAAAAAAAATCTTAATTATTCCAGTACTTATCAGCTGCTGTATGCTACAGAGGAAGTTGAGTAGTTATTTTCTGTCTGACCAAAGTGCTCTCTGCTGACACCTCTGTCCATGTCAAAAACTGTCCAGAGCAGGAGTGATTTTCTATGGGGATTTGCTTCTACTCTGCACAGTTCCTAACATAGACAGAGGTGTCAGCAGAGAGCACTGTGGTCAGACTGAAAATAACTATACAACTTGGTCTGGGGCATACAGCAGCTGATATGTACTGGAAGGATTTATATTTTTAAATAGAAGTAATTTACAAATCTGTTTAACTTTCTGGAGCCAGTTGATATGACAAAATTTTTTTTATACCGGAGTACGCCTTTAAAGGGCCAGTATGGTCTTATTAGAATGCAATATTTACTTAACAAATCAAAATTTCTTTAAAAAACTGAAATCTTGACAAAAAAATACTAAGATTTTTACTTTTCACAGAAAATGTGTGCTGCATGAAATATCATTTTGCTGGATCTTATTGCATGCATGACATGTCTAAATGCTACATGTATATTGTGATTGTCAAATGCAAATTTTTGTTTGGAGCCTGTTAAGATCCTATTCAGATTGCATGTGGTTCTATGCGCCCCTGCTCTGTGATCTCCATGAACCATGGCATGTTTAGCATCGGTGGTTGCCGGGGCAATGGGTCAGGTGCCATATAGAGTCACATGATTCTGATCATGTGCACGGAAGTGTGAACGCATCTACACGCAGGCGAATTGATCACATACCCACGCTTACATCGCCATTACACGGAGGTGGTAGATGTCTCCTCCCTACTTTAAAGTATGTATTTGTTTTCTTTAATAATTATATGTTCACATGTGTTTGCATTTTTAGTAATTATGTGTAATTGTTGGAATGGTATGATTTTCAAGCGATATTTTAACTTTTTATACATTATTTACACTTATGCACTATATCACTTATATGGGATTCATGCACTTTATTTACTTTTGAATACATGAATATGAAAATTGTATGTATATTTTGATAATTGTCACAATGTGAGGTGGATTTGCACCTAATGAATGGGTATAAAAACCCTCTTATTTGTGTGTGTCACTATGCTTGAAAAAGGCTCCAGGAGGAGTTGAAATGTTGTAATGCTCATATGAGAAAATAAATCACAGTCAATTGGACTGCTGTGCTTTGTTTTGGTTTATATATATATATATACTAGCTGAGTACCCGGTGTTCCCCGGTTTTTCCTTCCTCATCCTAGTTGGGGAGGAAAATCAACAAAGGAGGAAGCTTTTGACTTCATATCCCATTCCCACATATTGTTGTCATATCTCAACCCCATACCCCGACCTCCTATCCAGTCCTCCTATCCCGACCTCCTATCCCGACCTCCTATCCCATCCTCCTATCTCGACCTCCTATCCCGACCTCCTATCCTGACAACCTATCCCATCTTCCTATCCTGTCCTCCTATCTTGACCTCCTATCTCGACCTCCTATCCCGTCCTCCTATCCCGTCCTCATATCCCGACTCGTAATATGTGTACCAGGTATTGAAATATCTCCAGCCGTACGGAATTTATATGAGAACATACATTTCCCATTGATTTGCATGGGACTTTAAACAAAAACCCTGAACCTCACAAATGGGGGTAGTAAAGGGTTAAATAAACTATCCCATATTTTAACCCCTTAACGACGCAGGACGTATATTTACGTCCTGCGCCGGCTCCCGCGATATGAAGCGGGATCGCGCCGCGATCCCGCATCATATCGCGTCGGTCCCGGCGCTAATCAACGGCCGGGACCCGCGGCTAATATCACACATCGCCGATCGCGGCGATGTGCAGTATTAACCCTTTAGAAGCGGCGGTCAAAGCTGACCGCCGCTTCTAAAGTGAAACTGAAAGTATCCCGGCTGCTCAGTCGGGCTGTTCGGGACCGCCGCGGTGAAATCGCGGGGTCCCGAACAGCTGATCGGACACCGGGAGGGCTCTTACCTGCCTCCTCGGTGTCCGATCGACGAATGACTGCTCCGTGCCTGAGATCCAGACAGGAGCAGTCAAGCGCCGATAATGCTGATCACAGGCGTGTTAATACACGCCTGTGATCAGGATGAGAGATCAGTGTGTGCAGTGTTATAGGTCCCTATGGGACCTATAACACTGCAAAAAAAAAGTAAAAAAAAAGTGTTAATAAAGGTCATTTACCCCTTCCCTAATAAAAGTTTGAATCACCCCCTTTTCCCATAAAAAAAATAAAACAGTGTAAAAAAATAAATAAAATAAACATATGTGGTATCGCCGCGTGCGTAAATGTCCAAACTATAAAAATATATAATTAATCAAGCCGTACGGTCAATGGCGTACGCGCAAAAAAATTCCAAAGTCCAAAAAAGCGTATTTTGGTAACTTTTTATAACATTAAAAAATGAATAACAAGTGATCAAAAAGTCCGATCAAAACAAAAATCATACCGATAAAAACTTCAGATCACGGCGCAAAAAAGGAGTCCTCATACCGCCCTGTACGTGGAAAAATAAAAAAAGTTATAGGGGTCAGAAGATGACATTTTTAAACGTATACATTTTCCTGCATGTAGTTATGATTTTTTCCAGAACTACGACAAAATCAAACCTATATAAGTAGGGTATAATTTTAACCGTATGGACCTACAGAATAATGATAAGGTGTAATTTTTACCAAAATATGCACTGCGTAGAAACGGAAGCCCCCAAAAGTTACAAAATGGCGTTTTTTTTTCGATTTTGTCGCACAATGATTTTTTTTTCCGTTTCGCCGTGCATTTTTGGGTAAAATGACTAATGTCACTGCAAAGTAGAATTGGTGACGCAAAAAATAAGCCATAATATGGATTTTTAGGTGGAAAATTGAAAGGGTTATGATTTTTAAAAGGTAAGGCGGAAAAAACGAAAGTGCAAAAACGGAAAAACCCTGAGTCCTTAAGGGGTTAAGTGGACATATAAGTAACATGTGACCAAGTAGTATCGAAATATATCCAGCCGTTTGGAAGTTATGCAGTAACATATATTTCCCATAGAGTTGTATGGGACTTTAAACAAAAACCCCGCCCCTGGCAAATGGGGTGAGTAAGGGTTAAATTACCTATCCTATGTTTGTTGTTGACATATAAATAACATGTGAGCCAAGTTTCATGTTAATATCTTTAGCCGTTAGGACATTATTGTGGAACATACACACATACATATGTTGGGGAGATTTATCAAAACCTGTCCAGAGGAAAAGTTGCTGAGTTGCCCATAGCAACCAATCAGATCACTTCTTTCATTTCTGAAAAGGCCTCTTGAAAATGAAAGAAGAAATCTGATTGGTTGCTATAGGCAACTAGGCAACTTTTCCTCTGGACAGGTCTTGATAAATCTCCCCCATTGAGTTTTATATATATGTAACTCAATGGCCCTTATTTACTAAGAGTGTTGTGTAGGTTTCTTTTTTGGGTTTTAATTCCCTACAATTTATTCCCCACTGTATTTACTAAGGTTTCCCTCCATTTCCACTTTCCCCACACGTTGCTTTTTTTTTTTTACACATGCTCTGATCTGTCTGGATTTCCTCAGCTCAAATCCACCACATTTTATGTAAAAACCTTAGTAAATATGTTGGGTTTTTGTGAAAATTTTGGAAATATGCCCCTTTTTGGAGGTCAAACCCCCTTTTCCCGGCGATCACGCCCCTTTTCGGGTTTTCTTTTCGACAGAATCTGGCACAATGCGACATAATCTGGATTTGCAATAGTAAATGAGGGTCAATGTGTGAGTATGTGCATATGTGTGTGCGTGTGTGTGTGTATGTGTGTGTCACGATGCCGGCTGGCAGGAGGTGGATCCTCTGTGCCAGAGAGGGATTGGTGTGGACCGTGCTAGTGGACCGGTTCTAAGTCACTACTGGTTTTCACCAGAGCCCGCCGCAAAGCGGGATGGTCTTGCAGCGGCGGTAGTGACCAGGTCGTATCCACTAGCAACGGCTCAACCTCTCTGACTGCTGAAGATAGGCGCGGTACAAGGGAGTAGACAGAAGCAAGGTCGGACGTAGCAGAAGGTCGGGGCAGGCAGCAAGGATCGTAGTCAGGGGCAACGGCAGGAGGTCTGGAACACAGGCTAGGAACACACAAGGAAACGCTTTCACTGGCACAATGGCAACAAGATCTGGCGAGGGAGTGCAGGGGAAGTGAGGTATAAATAGGGAGTGCACAGGTGAACACACTAATTAGAACCACTGCGCCAATCAGCGGCGCAGTGGCCCTTTAACCCCTTCCCGCTATTGGACGTATGCATACGTCCAGGCGAATTACACGTTCGCGCAAATGGACGTATGCATACGTCCAAGCGATCTCCTGCTCTGCCGCGGGCAGCGCAGGAGATCGCGGGTGGGACTCAGCTGTCAATCACAGCCGGAGTCCCACCGCAGCTGCCGGGGCCGCGATCGCGCCGGTCCCGGCAGCATTAACCCCATAGATGCCGTGATCAGTCTGATCACGGCATCTATGGTGTTTGCAGGGGGAGCGCTCTCCCCCTGCCCATCAATCGCGGCGCCGAGACACCCTCGATCCCCCTTGAAGAGATAGGAGTGAGGTGGCAGGGTTGCCACCCCTCCTATCCCTGCTATTGATCGGCGGAGCGGCCGACCAATAGCAGACTGGGGGCGGGGGGGTTAAAGTTCGGTTCCCCGCGCTATGCCCGCCCATCGGTGTCCGGGCACAGCGGGGGGAACCGTGCAGTAGCGGCGGCGGCGGCGATCACTTACCCGGCGGCGGCGGCGGCGGCTGTGATCACGGCGGCGGTGGAGGTAAGTATGACGCCGCGTGTGCAGAGTCTGTTGCCTAGCAACATCTGCAGGGCGACAGTTTAGAGAGTGGTCTCTAAACTGTCGCCCTCCAGATGTTGCAAAACTACAACTCCCACCATGCCTTGACAGCTGTTTGCTGTGTTGGCATGCTGGGAGTTGTAGTTTTGCAAGATTTAGAGGGGTTCAGGCTAGAGATCACTGACAGTGGTCTCTAAACTGTAGCCCTCCAGATATTACAAAACTACAACTCCCAGCATGCTCAGACAGCAGTTTGCTGTCTTAGCATGCTGAGATTTGTAGTTTTGCAACATCTGGAGGGCCACAGTTTAGAGACCACTGTCAGTGATCTCCAGCCTGAACCCCTCTAAATCTTGCAAAACTACAACTCCCAGCATTCAGGAACAGCAAATGGCTGTCTCGGCATGCTGGGAGTTGTACTTGCGTGCATCCAGCTGTTGCATAACTACATCTCCCAGCATTCTCTTTGGCAATCAGTACATGCTGAGAGTTGTAGTTCTGCAACAGCTGGAGGCACACTGGTTGGGAAATACCGAGTTAGGTAATAGGTTCTATTACCCAACTCAGTATTTTCCAGTGTGCCTCCAGCTGTTGCAAAACTACAACTCCCAGCATGCACGTTCTGTCAGTGCATGCTGGGAGTTGTAGTTTTGCCCCCCCCCCCCTCCCATGTGAATGTACAGGTTACATTCACACTGGCGGCGGATTACAGTGAATTCCCTGCTTCAGGTTTGAGCTGCAGCAGCCGCAGCTCAAACTCCTAGCGGGAGACTCAGTGTAATCCGCCGTCAGTGTGAATGTAACCTAAAAACACTACACTACACTAACATAAAATAAAGAGTAAAACACTACATATACACACGTACACTGCCCCCCCCCCCACCACCACCCCTTCCCCCCCAATAAAAATGAAAAACGTATCCTGCAGCAGTGTTTCCAAAACGGAACCTCCAGCTGTTGCAAAACAAAAACTCCCAGCATTTCCGGACAGCCATTGACTGTCCAAGCATGCTGGGAGTTTAGCAACAGCTGGAGGCACCCTGTTTGGGAATCACTGGCTTAGAATACCCCTATGTCCACCCCTATGCAAATCCCTAATTTGGGCCTCAAATGCACATGGCGCTCTCACTTTGGAGCCCTGGCGTATTTCAAGGCAACAGTTTAGGGCCACATATGGGGTATCGCCGTACTCGGGAGAAATTGCCTAACAAATTTTGGGGGGCTTTTTCTCCTTTTACCCCTTATGAAAAGGTAAAGTTGGGGTCTACACCAGCATGTTAGTGTAAAAAAAAAAAACATTTTTATACACTAACATACTGGTGTTGCCCCATACTTTAAAATTTCACAAGCGGTAAAAGAAAAAAAGCCTCCAAAGTTTGTAACGCATTTTCTCCTGAGGACGGAGATACCCCATATGTGGGCGCAAAGTGTTCTGGGGACGCACAACAAGGCTCAGAAGGGAGAGTGCACCATGTAAATTTGAGGTCTAAATTGGTGATTTGCACAGGGGTGGCTGATTTTACAGTGGTTCTGACATAAGTGCAAAACAATAAATACCCACATGTGACCCCATTTTGGAAACTACACCCCTCACGGAATGTAAAAAGGGGTACAGTGAGCATTTACACCCCACAGGTGTCTGACAGATCTTTGAAACAGGGGTCTGTGAAAATGAAAAATAAAATTTTTAATTTACACAGCCCACTGTTCCAAAGATACGTCAAATGCCAGTGGGGTGTAAATTCTCCCTGCACCCCTTATTACCTTCCGTGAGGGGTGTAGTTTTAAAAATGGGGTCACATGTGGGGGGTCCACTGTTCTGGCACCACGGGGGGCTTTGGAAATGCACATGGCCAAATTCTCTCTCCAAAAGCTCAATGATGCTCCTTCTCTTCTGAGCATTGTAGTTCGCCCCCAGTGCACTTCACGTCCACTTATTGGGTATTTCCATACTCAGAAGAGATGGGGTTACAAATTTTGGGGGGTATTTTCTGCTATTATCCCTTGTAAAAATGTAAAATTTGGGGGAAAACAAGCATTTTAGTGTAAAAAAAATATTTTTTTTTTTACATATGCAAAAGTCGTGAAACACCTGTGGGGTATTAAGGTTCACTTTACCCCTTGTTACGTTCCCCAAGGGGTCTAGTTTCCAAAATGGTATGCCATGTGTTTTTTTTTTTCTGTCCTGGCACCATAGGTGCTTCCTAAATGCGGCATGCCCCCAGAGCAAAATTTGCTTCCAAAAAGCCAAATGTGACTCCTTCTCTTCTGAGACCTGTAGTGCGCCAGCAGAGCACTTTTCATCCCCATATTGGGTGTCTTCTGAATCGGGAGAAATTGGGCTTCAAATGTTGGGGGGGTATTTTCTGCTATTACCTTTTTTAAAAATGTTAAATTTTTGCTAAACCAAGCATTTTTGGTAAAAAAAAAATTATTTTTTTTACATATGCAAAAGTCGTGAAACACCTGTGGGGTATTAAGGTTCACTTTATCCCTTGTTACGTTCCTCAAGGAGTCTAGTTTCCAAAATGGTATGCCATGTCGTTTTTTTTTGCTGTCCTGGCACCATAGGGGCTTCCTAAATGCGACATGCCCCCCGAGCAAAATTTGCTCTCAAAAAGCCAAATATGACTCCTTCTCTTCTGAGCATTGTAGTTCGCCCGTAATGCACTTCAGGTCAACTTATGGGGTACCTCCATACTCAGAAGAGATGGGGTTACAAATTTTGGGGGGTATTTTCTGCTATTAACCCTTGCAAAAATGTGAAATTTGGGGGGAAACACACATTTTAGTGAAATTTTTTTTTTTTTTTTTTTACATATGCAAAAGTCATGAAACACCTGTGGGGTATTAAGGCTCACTTAATTCCTTTTTACGTTCCTCAAGGGGTCTAGTTTCCAAAATGGTATGCCATGTTTTTTTTATTTGCTGTTTTGGCACCATAGGGGCTTCCTAAATGCAACATGCCCCCAAAAAACCATTTCAGAAAAACGTACTCTCCAAAATCCCCTTGTCGCTCCTTCGCTTCTGAGCCCTCTACTGCGCCCGCCGAACAATTTACATAGACATATGAGGTATGTGCTTACTCGAGAGAAATTGGGCTACAAATTCAAGTATAAATTTTATCCTTTTACCCCTTGTAAAAATTCAAAAATTGGGTCTACAAGAACATGCAAGTGTAAAAAATGAAGATTTTGAATTTTCTCCTTCACTTTGCTGCTTTTACCGTGAAACACCTAAAGGGTTAAAACACTTACTGAATGTCATTTTGAATACTTTGGGGGGTGCAGTTTTTGTAATGGGGTCATTTATGGGGTATTTCTAATATGAAGACCCTTCAAATCCACTTCAAACCTGAACTGGTCCATGAAAAATAGCGAGTTTGAAAATTTTGTGAAAAATTGTAAAATTGCTACTGAACTTTGAAGCCCTCTGGTGTCTTCCAAAAGTAAAAACATGTCAATTTTATGATTAAAATATAAAGTAGACATATTGTATATGTGAATCCAAAAAAAATAATATTTGGAATATCAATTTTCCTTACAAACAGAGAGCTTCAAAGTTAGAAAAATGCAAAATTTTCAATTTTTTCATCAAATTTTGGGATTTTTCACCAAGAAAGGATGCAAGTTACCACAAAAATTTACCACTATGTTAAAGTAGAATATGTCACGAAAAAACAATCTCGGAATCAGATTGATAAGTAAAAGCATTCCAGAGTTATTAATGTTTAAAGTGACAGTGGTCAGATGTGCAAAAAAGGGCTGCGTCCTAGAGGTGAAAATGGGCTGTGTCCTTAAGGGGTTAAATCGCAGAGACCCGGCGCGCGTGCGCCCTAGGGAGCGGGGCCGCGCGCGCCGGGACAGGACCGACGGAGAGCGAGTCAGGTACGGGAGCCGGGGTGCGCATCGCGAGCGGGCGCCACCCGCATCGCGAATCGCATCCCGGCTGGAGGCGGTATCGCAGCGCACCGGGTCAGTGGATCTGACCGGAGCGCTGCAGTAGCGAGAGTGTAGCGAGCGCTCCGGGGAGGAGCGGGGACCCGGAGCGCTCGGCGTAACAGTACCCCCCCCCCCCTTGGGTCTCCCCCTCTTCTTAGAGCCTGAGAACCTGAGGAGCAGACTTTTGTCTAGGATATTGTCCTCAGGTTCCCAGGATCTCTCTTCAGGACCACAACCCTCCCAATCGACTAAGAAAAAAGTTTTCCCTCTGACCTTCTTGGAGGCCAGTATCTCCTTTACGGAGAAGATGTCCGAGGAGCCGGAAACAGGAGTGGGAGAAACAAGTTTGGGAGAGAAACGGTTGATGATGAGTGGTTTAAGAAGAGAAACGTGAAAGGCATTAGGAATACGAAGAGAAGGAGGAAGAAGAAGTTTGTAAGAGACAGGATTAATCTGGCACAAAATTTTGAAAGGACCAAGATAGCGTGGTCCCAATTTGTAGCTAGGGACACGGAAGCGGACATATTTAGCGGAGAGCCATACCTTGTCTCCAGGAGAAAAAATGGGGGGAGCTCTTCTTTTTTTATCAGCAAACTTCTTCATGCGTGATGAAGCCTGTAAGTGAGAATTTTGGGTCTCTTTCCATATGGTGGAAAGATCACGAGATATTTCATCCACAGCGGGCAAACCAGAGGGCAAGGGAGTAGGGAGGGGGGGAAGAGGGTGATGGCCGTACACCACGAAAAATGGGGATTTGGAGGAAGATTCAGAGACTCTGAAGTTATACGAGAATTCGGCCCATGGTAGAAGATCTGCCCAGTCATCCTGGCGGGAGGAAACAAAATGCCGTAAATAATCACCCAAGACCTGGTTAATTCTTTCTACTTGCCCATTGGATTGAGGATGATATGCAGAAGAAAAGTTTAATTTAATCTTGAGTTGTTTACAGAGAGCCTTCCAGAATTTTGACACGAATTGGACGCCTCTATCCGAGACGATCTGCGTGGGCAACCCGTGAAGACGAAAAATGTGTACAAAAAATTGTTTTGCCAACTGAGGCGCTGAAGGAAGACCAGGAAGAGGGATGAAATGTGCCATTTTGGAGAATCGATCAACGACCACCCAAACAACAGTGTTGCCACGGGATGGGGGTAAGTCTGTAATAAAGTCCATACCAATCAGAGACCAAGGCTGTTCGGGGACAGGCAGAGGATGAAGAAGACCAGCGGGCTTCTGGCGAGGAGTCTTATCCCGGGCACAGACAGTGCAGGCTCGCACAAAATCCACGACATCCGTCTCCAGAGTCGGCCACCAATAGAAACGAGAGATGAGTTTCACGGATTTCTTGATGCCCGCATGACCTGCGAGATGGGAGGAGTGACCCCATTTGAGGATTCCGAGGCGTTGGCGTGGAGAGACGAAGGTCTTCCCTGGAGGAGTTTGCCTGATGGAGGCTGGAGAAGTGGAGATCAGGCAGTCAGGAGGAATGATGTGTTGCGGAGAGAGCTCTACTTCCGAGGCATCCGAGGAACGAGAGAGAGCATCGGCCCTAATGTTCTTATCGGCAGGCCGAAAGTGAATTTCAAAATTAAATCGGGCAAAGAACAGAGACCACCTGGCCTGGCGAGGATTCAGCCGTTGGGCAGACTGGAGATAGGAGAGGTTCTTGTGATCGGTGTAAATAATAACTGGAAATCTTGATCCCTCCAGCAGATGCCTCCATTCCTCAAGTGCTAATTTAATGGCTAGAAGCTCTCGATCCCCGATGGAGTAGTTCCTCTCCGCCGGAGAGAAGGTCCTAGAAAAAAAACCACAAGTAACAGCATGCCCGGAAGAATTTTTTTGTAGAAGGACCGCTCCAGCTCCTACTGAGGAGGCATCAACCTCCAATAGGAAGGGTTTAGATGGGTCAGGTCTGGAGAGCACGGGAGCCGAAGAAAAGGCAGACTTGAGCGAATCGCATCCCGGCTGGAGGCGGTATCGCAGCGCACCGGGTCAGTGGATCTGACCGGAGCGCTGCAGTAGCGAGAGTGTAGCGAGCGCTCCGGGGAGGAGCGGGGACCCGGAGCGCTCGGCGTAACAGTACCCCCCCCCCCCTTGGGTCTCCCCCTCTTCTTAGAGCCTGAGAACCTGAGGAGCAGACTTTTGTCTAGGATATTGTCCTCAGGTTCCCAGGATCTCTCTTCAGGACCACAACCCTCCCAATCGACTAAGAAAAAAGTTTTCCCTCTGACCTTCTTGGAGGCCAGTATCTCCTTTACGGAGAAGATGTCCGAGGAGCCGGAAACAGGAGTGGGAGAAACAAGTTTGGGAGAGAAACGGTTGATGATGAGTGGTTTAAGAAGAGAAACGTGAAAGGCATTAGGAATACGAAGAGAAGGAGGAAGAAGAAGTTTGTAAGAGACAGGATTAATCTGGCACAAAATTTTGAAAGGACCAAGATAGCGTGGTCCCAATTTGTAGCTAGGGACACGGAAGCGGACATATTTAGCGGAGAGCCATACCTTGTCTCCAGGAGAAAAAATGGGGGGAGCTCTTCTTTTTTTATCAGCAAACTTCTTCATGCGTGATGAAGCCTGTAAGTGAGAATTTTGGGTCTCTTTCCATATGGTGGAAAGATCACGAGATATTTCATCCACAGCGGGCAAACCAGAGGGCAAGGGAGTAGGGAGGGGGGGAAGAGGGTGATGGCCGTACACCACGAAAAATGGGGATTTGGAGGAAGATTCAGAGACTCTGAAGTTATACGAGAATTCGGCCCATGGTAGAAGATCTGCCCAGTCATCCTGGCGGGAGGAAACAAAATGCCGTAAATAATCACCCAAGACCTGGTTAATTCTTTCTACTTGCCCATTGGATTGAGGATGATATGCAGAAGAAAAGTTTAATTTAATCTTGAGTTGTTTACAGAGAGCCTTCCAGAATTTTGACACGAATTGGACGCCTCTATCCGAGACGATCTGCGTGGGCAACCCGTGAAGACGAAAAATGTGTACAAAAAATTGTTTTGCCAACTGAGGCGCTGAAGGAAGACCAGGAAGAGGGATGAAATGTGCCATTTTGGAGAATCGATCAACGACCACCCAAACAACAGTGTTGCCACGGGATGGGGGTAAGTCTGTAATAAAGTCCATACCAATCAGAGACCAAGGCTGTTCGGGGACAGGCAGAGGATGAAGAAGACCAGCGGGCTTCTGGCGAGGAGTCTTATCCCGGGCACAGACAGTGCAGGCTCGCACAAAATCCACGACATCCGTCTCCAGAGTCGGCCACCAATAGAAACGAGAGATGAGTTTCACGGATTTCTTGATGCCCGCATGACCTGCGAGATGGGAGGAGTGACCCCATTTGAGGATTCCGAGGCGTTGGCGTGGAGAGACGAAGGTCTTCCCTGGAGGAGTTTGCCTGATGGAGGCTGGAGAAGTGGAGATCAGGCAGTCAGGAGGAATGATGTGTTGCGGAGAGAGCTCTACTTCCGAGGCATCCGAGGAACGAGAGAGAGCATCGGCCCTAATGTTCTTATCGGCAGGCCGAAAGTGAATTTCAAAATTAAATCGGGCAAAGAACAGAGACCACCTGGCCTGGCGAGGATTCAGCCGTTGGGCAGACTGGAGATAGGAGAGGTTCTTGTGATCGGTGTAAATAATAACTGGAAATCTTGATCCCTCCAGCAGATGCCTCCATTCCTCAAGTGCTAATTTAATGGCTAGAAGCTCTCGATCCCCGATGGAGTAGTTCCTCTCCGCCGGAGAGAAGGTCCTAGAAAAAAAACCACAAGTAACAGCATGCCCGGAAGAATTTTTTTGTAGAAGGACCGCTCCAGCTCCTACTGAGGAGGCATCAACCTCCAATAGGAAGGGTTTAGATGGGTCAGGTCTGGAGAGCACGGGAGCCGAAGAAAAGGCAGACTTGAGCTGTTTAAAGGCGTCTTCCGCTTGAGGAGACCATGACTTAGGATTGGCATTCTTTTTGGTTAAAGCCACGATAGGAGCCACAATGGTGGAAAAATGTGGAATAAATTGTCTGTAATAATTGGCGAACCCCAAAAAACGTTGGATAGCACGGAGTCCGGAGGGGCGTGGCCAATCTAAGACGGCAGAGAGTTTGTCTGGATCCATTTGTAGTCCCTGGCCAGAGACCAAGTATCCTAGGAAAGGAAGAGATTGGCATTCAAACAGACATTTCTCCATTTTGGCATAAAGTTGATTGTCACGAAGTCTCTGAAGAACCATACGGACATGCTGGCGGTGTTCTTCTAGATTGGCAGAAAAAATCAGGATATCGTCCAGATATACAACAACACAGGAGTATAAGAGATCACGAAAAATTTCATTAACAAAGTCTTGGAAGACGGCAGGGGCGTTGCACAGGCCAAAGGGCATGACCAGATACTCAAAGTGTCCATCTCTAGTGTTAAATGCCGTTTTCCATTCATCCCCCTCTCTGATGCGGATGAGATTATAAGCACCTCTTAAGTCCAGTTTGGTAAAGATGTGGGCACCTTGGAGGCGATCAAAGAGTTCAGAGATGAGAGGTAGGGGGTAGCGGTTCTTTACCGTGATTTTATTAAGACCGCGGTAGTCAATGCAAGGACGTAGGGAGCCATCTTTTTTGGACACAAAGAAAAATCCGGCTCCGGCAGGAGAGGAGGATTTGCGGATAAAGCCCTTTTTTAAATTTTCCTGGATGTACTCAGACATAGCAAGAGTCTCTGGGGCAGAGAGAGGATAAATTCTGCCCCGGGGTGGAGTAGTGCCCGGGAGGAGGTCAATAGGACAGTCATAAGGCCTGTGAGGAGGTAGAGTCTCAGCTTGTTTTTTGCAAAAAACATCCGCAAAGTCCATATAGGCCTTAGGGAGACCGGTTACAGGGGGAACCACAGAGTCACGGCAAGGAGTACTGGGAACCGGTTTAAGGCAGTCCTTGAAACAAGAGGGGCCCCAACTCTTGATCTCCCCAGTGGACCAATCCAGGGTTGGGGAATGGTGTTGAAGCCAGGGTAGTCCAAGGAGAATTTCGGAAGTGCAATTGGGGAGGACCAAAAACTCAATTTTCTCGTGATGAGGTCCGATGCACATTAGGAGGGGCTCCGTGCGGAAACGTATGGTACAGTCCAATCTTTCATTGTTAACACAATTGATGTAGAGGGGTCTGGCGAGACTGGTCACCGGGATGTTGAACCTGTTGACGAGAGAGGCCAAAATAAAATTTCCTGCAGATCCGGAATCCAAGAAGGCCATAGTAGAGAAGGAGAAGGTAGAGGCAGATATCCGCACAGGCACAGTAAGACGTGGAGAAGCAGAGTTGACATCAAGGACTGTCTCACCTTTGTGCGGAGTCAGCGTACGTCTTTCCAGGCGGGGAGGACGGATAGGACAATCCTTCAGGAAGTGTTCGGTACCGGCACAGTACAGGCAGAGATTCTCCATGCGGCGTCGTGTCCTCTCTTGAGGTGTCAGGCGAGACCGGTCGACCTGCATAGCCTCCACGGCGGGAGGCACAGGAACGGATTGCAGGGGACCAGAGGAGAGAGGAGTCGGGGAGAAAAAACGCCTCGTGCGAACAAAGTCCATATCCTGGCGGAGCTCCTGACGCCTTTCGGAAAAACGCATGTCAATGCGAGTGGCTAGATGAATGAGTTCATGTAGGTTAGCAGGGATTTCTCGTGCGGCCAGAACATCTTTAATGTTGCTGGATAGGCCTTTTTTAAAGGTCGCGCAGAGGGCCTCATTATTCCAGGATAGTTCTGAAGCAAGAGTACGGAATTGTACGGCGTACTCGCCAACGGAAGAATTACCCTGGACCAGGTTCAACAGGGCAGTCTCAGCAGAAGAGGCTCGGGCAGGTTCCTCAAAGACACTTCGAATTTCCGAGAAGAAGGAGTGTACAGAGGCAGTGACGGGGTCATTGCGGTCCCAGAGCGGTGTGGCCCATGACAGAGCTTTTCCAGACAGAAGGCTGACTACGAAAGCCACCTTAGACCTTTCAGTAGGAAACTGGTCCGACATCATCTCCAAGTGCAGGGAACATTGGGAAAGAAAGCCACGGCAAAATTTAGAGTCCCCATCAAATTTATCCGGCAAGGATAGTCGTAGGCCTGAAGCAGCCACTCGCTGCGGAGGAGGTGCAGGAGCTGGCGGAGGAGATGATTGCTGAAGCTGTGGTAGTAGCTGCTGTAGCATCACGGTCAGTTGAGACAGCTGGTGGCCTTGTTGCGCTATCTGTTGTGACTGCTGGGCGACCACCGTGGTGAGGTCGGCGACAACTGGCAGAGGAACTTCAGCGGGATCCATGGCCGGATCTACTGTCACGATGCCGGCTGGCAGGAGGTGGATCCTCTGTGCCAGAGAGGGATTGGCGTGGACCGTGCTAGTGGACCGGTTCTAAGTCACTACTGGTTTTCACCAGAGCCCGCCGCAAAGCGGGATGGTCTTGCTGCAGCGGTAGTGACCAGGTCGTATCCACTAGCAACGGCTCAACCTCTCTGACTGCTGAAGATAGGCGCGGTACAAGGGAGTAGACAGAAGCAAGGTCGGACGTAGCAGAAGGTTGGGGCAGGCAGCAAGGATCGTAGTCAGGGGCAACGGCAGGAGGTCTGGAACACAGGCTAGGAACACACAAGGAAACGCTTTCACTGGCACAATGGCAACAAGATCCGGCGAGGGAGTGCAGGGGAAGTGAGGTATAAATAGGGAGTGCACAGGTGAACACACTAATTAGAACCACTGCGCCAATCAGCGGCGCAGTGGCCCTTTAAATCGCAGAGACCCGGCGCGCGCGCGCCCTAGGGAGCGGGGCCGCGCGCGCCGGGACAGGACCGACGGAGAGCGAGTCAGGTACGGGAGCCGGGGTGCGCATCGCGAGCGGGCGCCACCCGCATCGCGAATCGCATCCCGGCTGGAGGCGGTATCGCAGCGCAGCGGGTCAGTGGATCTGACCGGAGCGCTGCAGTAGCGAGAGTGTAGCGAGCGCTCCGGGGAGGAGCGGGGACCCGGAGCGCTCGGCGTAACAGTGTGTATGTATGTTCCACAATCACGTCCAAACGGCTAAAGATATTAACATGAAACTTGGCACACATGTTACTTATGTGTCAACAACAAACATAGGATAGGTGATTTAACCCTTAATCACCCCAATTTGCCAGGGGCGGGTTTTTTGTTTAAAGTCCCATACAAGTCTATGGGAAATGTATGTTACTGTATAACTTCCAAACGGCTGGAGATATTTCCATAATACTTGGTCACATGTTACTTATATATCCACTTAAAATATAGGATAGTTAATTCAACCCTTAACTACCCCCATTTGTGAGGGTCGGGGTTTTTGTTTAAAGTCCCATGCAAATCAATGAGAAATGTATATTCCCACATAACTTCCGTACGGCTGAAAATATTTCAATACCTGGTACACATCTTACGGGTCGGGATAGGAGGTCTAGATAGGAGGTCGAGATAGGAGGATGGGATGGTCGGAACAGGAGGTCGGGATAGGAGGTCGAGATAGGAGGTTGAGATAGGAGGACGGGATAGGAGGTCGAGATAGGAGGTCAGGATAGGAGGTCCAAATAGGAGGACGGGATAGGAGGCCGAGATAGGAGGCCAAGATAGGAGGTTGGGATAAGTGGTCAAGATAGGAGGACGGGATATGAGAACGAGATATGAGGACGGGATAGGAAGTGAGGATAGGAAATCGAGATAGGAGGTCGAGATAGGAGGACGGTATAGGATGTCGGGATAGGAGGTCGAGATAGGAGGTCGGGATAGGAGGTCGGGATAGGAGGTCGGAATAGGACGACAGCATATGAGGATGGGATAGGAGGACGGAATATGAGGTCGGGATAGGAGGACGGGCTAGGAGGTCAGAATATAAGGACGAGATATGAGGTTGTAATAAGAGGTCGGGATAGGAGGTTGGGATATGAGGTCGGGATATGAGGTCGGCATATGAGGTTCAAGATATGAAAACGGTATGTGAGGATGGGATATGAGGACAGGATATGAGGTCGGGATATGAGGTTGGGATATGAGGACAGGATATGAGGTCAAGATAGGATGTCAGGAAATGAGGTCAATATAAGAGGGCGGGATATGAGGATGGGATATGAGGTTGAGATATGAGGACAGAATATGAGGATGGAATATGAGGACGGGATAGGAGGTCAGGATAAGAGATTGAGATATGAGGATGGGATATGAGGTCGGGATATGAGGTCGGGATATGAGGACGGGATATGATGTTGAGTTAGGAGGTCTGGATATGAGGACAGGATAGGAGGATGGGATATGAGGTCGAGATATGAGGATGGGTTAGGAGGTCAGGATATGAGGTCAAGATATGATGATGGGATATGAAGACGGGATAGGAGGTCAGGATATGAGGACGGGAGATGAGGTTGAGATATGTGGACGGGATATGAGGATGGGATATGGGGTTGGGATATTACAACAATATATGAGCATGGGATATGAAGTCAAAAACTTCTTCCTTTGTTGACTTTCCTCCCCAACAAGGATTAGGAAGGAAAAACCGGGCAACGCCGGATACTCAGCTAGTATATATATATATATATATATATATATATATATATATATATATATATAAGCTCATGGATTAAAATGTCTTCTGGATGTAAATGTTCTTCTATAAATGTCTCATCTCCTTCACACATGCATAAAAAATGTTCCACAATGCATGAGGAATATGAGGTATATAGGATAAAGGTACAACGCCTGCTGTGGATATTTCCCACTACTAAGACTTCTTATACATGACACCTTAGTATTTATTTATGAGCAGTACAGATGTTTCAGCCTCTGTTCACACTGAGAAGAGGCTGAAACCAGCAGGAATAGCCCAAACTACAGTCATCAAAAATATTATTATCCCAATAGTCCAGTGATGATCCCTGTTAAAGTTAATGGAGACCATTGGGATTTGTTACCACCCATTCGAAAACAATCTGGCATAGCTGTCATGGCTAAATATAAACCAATGTGGCGGCTAGTTGAAATTGCTTTGGACTATCATTATGAACTGACACAGTGTATGATTGAGCCATCCATTCTGTAAATATATATAGGGCGCAAGTCATGCAGGAACGCATGGGAACGGAGTTCCTGCACTTTTTCCACAGCAAGAACACTGAGTCCTGCAGGACCAGCGCTTGAGTGGAAAATTGTGGGTGAGTTCCCATACTTTTTTCCCAAGACTTGACCCCTGTATATATATATATATATATTTATATATATATATATATATATATATATATATATATATATATATATATATATATATCTTTACTAAATTACAAATACTGTAAGTAGCAGTATGAATCAAATTATGAACAAATACGGTAACATAATAAGCAATACCGCTCAATTCTTAAAACGTATTTCTTTATTTTATATCCATTAATTGTATCAAAATGTTGATTTTACTTAGTATCCAAAGAAAAGAAAAAAAAAAGATTAAAAACACAAAATCCCAAACCTACACAGGTGAGATCCTGCCCCTGCTGGGACTCTATGGAGATAGTTGCACACGTGTTATTATGGTTGACATCTATGACACTGGTGATGAGTAGACTTGTCATTTAAATGTAAACTCCCACCGTATACCCTATTAAAGGTGAAGTTCAGTGTTTCCCAACCAGGGAGCCTCCAGCTGTAGCAAAACTACAACTTCCAGCATGCCCGGACAGCCGAAGGCTGTCCGGGCATGCTGGAAATTGTAGTTTTGCAACAGCTGGAGGCATCCTGTTTGGCAGACACTGATAATGCCAATGCATGTCCTATCATGAGCACTCTCTATAAATCAATACAAGAGAAAGTACCGGCATTCTCAAGCCAGAAGTGATATCCTTCCACACACAGCCTATGATCATTTTAACATTAACCCTTAGGTGGCACTTCACAGCAGCTCAAGACTATGCCTGCACAACTTATCCCGAGTCTCTCTCTCTTCTATTGCTATCTTAAGCATTCACTTGCTGCAACCTAAATGCACTTAGACTAGCTGCAGGGAGACATAAACGAGCACAGAACCCCAGCCGAGGGATTAGCAGCACATAATGTTATTCGTGCATAGTCAACAAACCTAATATATATGGAAAAGACTGCTCTTCAGCTTGTTCTTGCGAGAGCTTTATATTTCTATCCAACAGCGCTGAGCATTTCCAATACAAAGCTCTGCATTTCAGCACTGCACTCTCCGGACAGCACCAAAGGGAACCAGTAAATATAATGCAACAATTGACAAGAAACCAGTGCTACAAAAGACTTCATATCTATCATCTATATGTAAACTCTGGATATCATGGAAGTCCATTAGCCAGTCATATAGGTAGCATAAATAAATAGACAGCTCATATAACAAATCACTGGGTCCTACCTTGGGTGCTTTGGTGGGGGGGCATCTGACGTTATTCGTCGCACCAGCTGTTTGGTTCATGTCGGTATCGTAAAGTGTCCCTTCAATTTCTTTTCCAAGTCCCTAAGGGAAGCTTCAAAGAGTTGCAATCCTATGACCGTCCGGTGCCTACAGCAGCGTGTGAGGCTTCGTATTCTATCTGTAAGGTGGGAGATTAAAGGGTCCCAAGTAGTTAAGCTCTACTAGAGGGATATTCCGGAGACTGTAATGCAGAGCTAATATACAGCGGAGCTCTGCGACCACGCGAGAGCTATTAGTACACAAATAATGTTGTTCCCAGCTAAGGTTCAGCAGAAGGAGATGATGTGAGATCACCGAGCAGATGTGTGCAGATCAACTAGATCCGGGCAGTGCAGCTCCACCTCTGGCACAGATCACTGGAGATCCCTGAATTGGACTCACACCACCTTACCCTATCTCCAGCAGTCACACTTGCTCCTCGATGAAACTTCCTCAACAGCAATTGACTCAGCTGCCGTACCTGTCACGTTATCTTTACTCCCACTTACTCGCCACTGTGTACTGTGCCTTGTTAACCCCTTCATGTCCTCTGTGCTGAGAGCAACATTTCACATGTGGAGTAACGCATGGGGAACCTGAATGAATCCATATTACCATTACTAGAATTTCAATGGGTATTTCTCTGTTATATACCGTTAACACGTTCGTGTCCCGATTGTATTTATTCACCTTTTGGAAGGGATTTCCTTCTGCTTTTTATTAACCCCTTAAGGAACACGGTTTATTTATTACTTTTTTTTTTCTTTTCAGCTTTACACTTTCGTTTTTTTTTCCTCCACACCTAAAAATCATTCATACCCCTTTCAATTTTCCACCTACAGACCAATAGGAGGGCTTGTTTTTTTTTTTTTTGCACCACCAATTGCAATGACATCAGTTATTTCGCCGCATAATGTACAGCAAAACCAGAAAATAATATTTGTGGGGCAAAATTGAAAAAAAACAAAACACAATTTTGTAAATTTTGGGGGCTTCCAATTCTACACAGTGAATTTTTCGATAAAAATGACACCTTATCTTTATTCTGTAGGTCAATACGATTAAATTGATACCCAACTTATAAAGGTCTTATTTTGTTCTGTTAAAAAAATTAAAACTTTTTGCACTAAAATTAGTACGTTTAAAAATATCATCTTCTAACCTCTATAACTTTTTATTTTTCCGTATACGGGGATGTGTGAAGGCTCATTTTTTGCGACGTGATCTGGAGTTTTTATCGGTACCATTTTTGTATTGATGGGACTTTTGATCACTTAAAATTTTTTGGGGGGTATACAAAGTGACCAAAACTACAAATTTAGAACTTTGGTATTTTTTACGTATGCGCCATTGACCGTGCAGTTAAAGTAACATTATATTTTTATAGTTTGGATATTTACGCACTCGGCAATACCACATATGTTTATGTTTATTTTGTTTACATATTTATTTATTTTTTTTATGGAGAAAGGGGTGATTCAAACTTTTATTAGGGAAGGGGTTAAATCAGATTTGTTGATTTTTTTTTAACTTTTTTTTTTTTACACTATTTTATAGCCCTCGTAGGGGACTGCTACATGCAATCATTAGACTGCATACACTGTTCAATGCTATGCCATAGCGTATGATTGATCAGTGTTATCGGTGCTGAGGCATCCTCGAGCATCCTAGCAACAATCGGAAGATGAGGAGGCAGGTAAGGCCCTCTAGCCGTCCTCTGATATGCCAGGACTGTTTCTTCTTTTTTTTTTATAATTTAGACGCTGCAAAAAACTTTGTCCGGTATTAGTCATGGGTCCCGGCGGCTGATAGCCGATGGTACCACCCCGTTATGACATGGGGTCAGCTCCTGACCCCACGTCATAGAAGGGGAGTGAGACAAGGGCATACAGGTACGCCCTTCGCACTTAAAGGAGAAATGCAGCGCACAACAATTGCTTTTCAAATACAATAAAAAAAAGATATATATCTTTCTCATATACTTGCATTTTCTTTACTTCACTATTCATCTGTAATTCCTTCCTGAGCTGTCTACAGGAAGGTCAGTAGTTCTTTCAGCTAGCGTTACTTTCGAGCCCATAGAGCTGCATTAGGCAGCCATTTTAGGATTGGAACGTCACTATTGCCCACAATGCAACAGGGGGGTTTTCTCCCTCCCGTCACCCTCCTGTCCCAGCTAGAAAATCCACCCCTTATAAATATTCCTTAACTTATTATACAATCAGCCTAGTTAGGCTGAGCTTAGCAGCTAGTATAGCATGTACAGTGGTCTCAAAACTGTGTGTCCCCAGCGGTGGCAAAACTGTTAATCCCAGCATGTCCGGACAACCAAACGCTGTCCAAGCATGCTGGTGGTTGTAGTTTTGCCACTGCTGGAGACACATAGTTTGGAGACCACTGTACATGCTATGCTAGCATAAAGAATGCCGGCAGGGATTGGGTTATTTGGAGAGGATAACGTACCCCGCCAGCATTCTTTATGCTATTATAGTATGTACAGTGGTCTCCAAACTATGTGTCTCCAGCAGTGGCAAAATTACAACACCCATCATGCCCGGACAGCCTTTGGCTGTCCGGGCATGCTGGGTGTTGTAGTTTTGCCACTGCTGGAGACACACCGTTTGCTGTGGTAATAATGAGCCTGCCCCCGCCAGAGTGTAAGCTCTACCTGGCCCGGCAAAGTGGGCAGTGCTCATCATACTATTGTCCCCTGTGTGCCCCCTGTATGCCCCCCTGTATGCCCCCTGTGCTCTTATCAAGCAGGGAAGTAAGCGGCCTCAGGGCTCGCTCTCTGGCTGGCCGGCTGACTCCCGGCTGGGAATGAATCACTGCAGCACAAGTCAAATCCCCCGCCAGGAGCCCTGATTGGTCACATGATGCGACCCGGTGGGGAAGAGATTCATTCCCCGCTGACTGGATCCACTGCGATCTGTCCCTCTGTGCTGGTACTACAATTCCCATCATGGGAGTTGTGGTACAAGCACTGTAACAGACTCCCGCAGCTGAGGGATGTGCAGAAGCCATTCCTGTTGTCCCTCAGTGTTGCAGAGAAACTACTACCGCCATCATGGACCAAAGTCTGGTCCATGATGGTGGTTGTAGTAACACCACAGAGCTGAGGGATGGCAGGGATGGCTCCTGCCCATCCCTCAGCTGCGGGAGTCTGTTGCAGCACTTGTACTACAACTCCCATGATTAAGGGACAACTTCATTCATTGCTACATATCATTTCCCTGAATGGAAATGATGGGAGTTGTAGTTTAGCAACAGCTGGAGGCTGTCCCTCTGTGCTGGTACTACTACTCCCATGATGGGAGTAGTAGTACCAGCACAGAGGGATATCCACCAGCTGTTGCTAAACTACAACTCCCAACATTTGCAGACAGGCAAATTATATCTTGAAATTATGTGGATTGTAGTTTCAGAACAGCGAGCCTCCAGCTGTTGCTAAACTACAACTCCCATCATTTCCGGACAGCTCAAAAAAATGTGGGAAGAAAAAATTAATAATTGTGAAATAAAGCAAACTAATAATGTGGAAAAAAAATAAATAAACACATTACATGAAATCCTGAAATCCACTTGCTGTCCCATCACAAGCTCAAACTATTGTTCTGCCTCCCCAGACTGCTTTACACTGCAGCTCTTCTCTATCACATCATAGTTAGCCGTTGTGAACAGAGGCTAACGGCCGTCAGGCTCCCCTTGTTTTTTGTTAGCAAGACTGGAGCACAACGGGCAACAGCGGGTCCCGACGGATCCGATTGACTATAATGGGTTCCGTCGGGTGCCAATGGGGTCCGTTGGCAGCGAATAGTGGGAGAAAAAGATGGCCATTGCAGTAATTTTTCTCCCGCTATTCTCCTATCAGGCGTCCTCCTGCTGTGTCATAACGGCAGTGTGAAAGTTACAGTTTGCGAGTGTTGCTTAGCCTCATTGTCTATTAGAGTCTAATGCTACTTACACACTGCTGTTATAACACAGCAGTGTGACGCCTGTTAGGAGAATAGCGGGAGAAAAATTACTGCAATAGCCGTCTTTTTTCTCCCGCTAATCACGCCAAAAATAATGCGCCCAACGGACCCCTTTATAGTCAATCGGATCCGTCAAGACCCGTTGTTGCCCGTTGTGCTCCAGTCTTGCTAACGGCCTTCAAAGACAAAAAATAAATAAAATAAAAAAACGAGGGGAGCCTGACGGCTGTTAGCGACTGAGCACAAGGGCAGTGTGAAAAGGGCCTAACTATAATATGATGGAAAAGAGCTGCAGTGTAAACCAGTTTTCTGTCTGGGCATGCGGGGATTTGTAGTTTTGCAACATCTGGAGGGCTTCAGTTTAGAGACCACTCCATAGTGGTCTCAAACTGTTGTCCTCCAGATGTTTCTAGGGAACTCACCGGCTTCCGTAAGATCCAGGGAGGCGGCGATGTCGTACGGCTGGCTCCTTGGATCCTACGGAAGCCGGTGAGTTGCCTAGCAACATCTGGAGGGCTACAGATTGAGACCACTATAGAGTGGTCTCTAAACTGTAGCCCTCCAGATGTTGCAAAACTACAACTCCCAGCATGCCCAGACAGCAGTTTGCTGTCTGGGCGTGCTGGGATCTGTAGTTTTGCAACATCTGGAGGGCAAAAGTTTGGAGATAACTGTGCAGTGGTCTCTAAACTGTGGCCCTCTAGATGTTGCAAAACTACAACTTCCAGCATGCCTACACAGCAGTTTGCTGTCTGGGCATGCTGGGATTTGTAGTTTGGCAACATCTGGAGGGCCACAGTTTGGAGATCACTGTGCAGTGGTCTCTAAACTGTAGCCCTCCATATGCTGCAAAACTGCAAATCCCAGCATGCCCAAGCAGCAAACAGCTGTCTTGGCGATCATTACATGCTGGGGGTTGAAGTTTTGCAACAGCTGGAGGCACACTGGTTTGAAAATACTGAGTTAGATAACAGAACCTAACTGAAGGTTTTCCAACCATAGTGCCTCCAGCTGTTGCAAAAGTACAACTCCCAGCATGCACAGTCTGTCAGTACATGCTTGGAATTGTAGTGTTGAACCAGCTGGAGCTGTGCCCCCCCCCCCCCCCATGTGAATGTATAGGGCACATACACAGGCGCAGGTCTACAGTAAGTTTCCTGCCTGAAGTTTGAGCTGCGGCAAATTTTTCACTCCAGCACAAACTCCTAGCGGGAAACTCACTGTAAACCTCTGCCAGTGCGAATGTACCCTAAAAACACTACACTACACTAACACATAATAAAGGGAAAGACACTACATATTCACCCCCATACACTGCCCCCCCCCCCAATAAAACTGAATAACTTATTGTACAGCAGTGTTTCCATACTGAGCCTCCAGCTGTTGCAAAACAACAACTCCCAGCATTTCCGGACAGCCATTGACTGTCCAGGCATGCTGGCAGTTTATCAACAGCTGGAGGCACCCTGTTTGGGAATCACTGGCGTAGAATACCCCTTTGTCCACCCCTATGCAATCCCTAATACCCTGTTGTATTTCAAGAAAACAGTTTAGGGTCACATATGGGGTATTTCCATACTCTGGAGAAATTGCACTACAAACTACACCCTTCACGTAATGTAATAAGGCGTACAGTGAGCCTTAAAACCCCACAGGTGTTTGAAGAATTTTCATTAAAGTTGGATAGGAAAATTAAAATATTTTTTTTTTCACTAAAATGCTGGTGTTACCCAAAATTTTTCATTCTCACAATGGAAAATCAGAAAAAAGCCCCCCAAAATGTATAACCCCATTTCTTCTGAGTAAGAACATACCCCATATGTGGATGTAAAGTGCTCTGCAGGCGCACTACAATGCTCAGAATAGAAGGAGCGCCATTGGGCTTTTGAAGAGAAAATTTGTCTGGAATTGAAGGCCATGTGTGTTTACAAAGCCTCCATATTCCCAGAACAACGGACCCCCCCCCCCCCACATGTGACCCCATTTTGGAAACTACACCCCTCACGTAATGTAATAATGGGTACAGTGAGTATTTTCACCCCACAGGTGTCTGACAGATTTTTGGAACAGTGGTCCGTGAAAATGAAAAATTTAATTTTTCATCAGCACAGCCCACTGTTCCAAAGATCTGTCAAATGCCAGTGGGGTGTAAATACTCACTGCACCACTTATTAAATTCTGTGAGTGGTGTAGTTTCCAAAATGGGGTCACATGTGGGGGGGGGGCAATGTTCTGGCACCACGGGGGCTTTGTAAACGCACACACATGGCCCCTGAATACCATTCCAAACAAATTCTCTTTCCAAAAGCTCAATGGCGCTCCTCATCTTCAGAGCACTTGTCATCCACACATGGTATATTTCCGTTACTCTTTAATAAAAAGTCATCAAACACCTGTGAGGTTTGAAGGCTCACTGTTTTTTTTTTTTCTGTTCTGGCACCATAGGGGCTTCCTAAATGCGACATGCCCCCCAAAAACCATTTCAGAAAAATTTGCTTTCCAAAAGCCAAATGTGACTCCTTCTCTTGTGAGCATTGCAGTGCGCCAGCAGAGCACTTGACGTCCACACATGGGGTATTTCCATACTCAGAAGAGATGGGGTTACACATTTTGGGGGGGCATTTTCTCCTATCACCCCTTGTAAAAAAATTTAAATTGGGGGGAAACTAGCATTTTTATGAAAAAATTATAATTTACACATCCAACTTTAACAAAAAGTCGTCAAGCACCTGTGGGGTGTTAAGGCTCACTATAACCCTTGTTATGTTCCTTGAGGGGTGTAGTTTCCAAATTAGTATGCCATGTGGGTTTTTTTTTTTTTGCTGTTCTGGCACCATAGGGGCTTCTTAAATGTGACATGCCCCCCAAAAAACTATTTCAGAAAAACTCTATTTTTTAATAGAAGTAATTTACAAATCTGTTTAACTTTCTAGCACCAGTTGATTTAAAAAAAAAAAAGGTTTTCCGCTGGAGTACCACTTTTTCAGAATTCTCAGAAGTGCGCTAAAATGCCCCATCCTTTCTGTGTTCCAGTTTGCGGGACTGTTTATTGGTCTGTCATTTGTGTATGTATACAGCTTGTCTCTTCCTATAGGACCTTCTCTTCTGTTCTTACTGCCCATATTTATATCCCTGTAAGGTGTCAAACTCTATGCAGCCTGTCTATTACTCAGTTGTAAGCCTGTTAAAAAATAGGCAGACCACTAAATCTGGAATAATAAATAATACAGAATGCAAATTCACCATTCACAGACTGTTACAGTTACATGCCTCTGGGAGATGGGAGTTTGTTATTCAGGGTCAGATTCTTACTTGTAAATAGATGTAATCTGCATTTTTTTTTTGTTCCTTTTATAGTGTAGAAAATACAGAAACTATGTGGAATTACATGGCCATGAGTCCCATTGTATAGAAAAAAAATTAAGTAAGTTCCCATGATACTTTCTGTATTACTTTCTTATAATTATTGAGACCTCTGCTTGCTGTCACTTAAAGGGGTACTCCAGCCTTAATACATCTTATCCCCTATCCAAAGGATAGGGGATAAGATGTATAATTGCGGGGGTCCCGCCACTGGGGACCCTCACAATCTGTCATTGGGCACCCACCTTTGTGAGCTCTCCGCAGCGCTGGGGCTTTGAGTGTGTAGTGTGATGTCACGACTCTGCCCCTCGTGTGACGTCACACCCTGCCCCCTCAATGCAAGTCTATATGAGGGGCAGATGGCCATCCCGCCCCCTCCCAAAGACTTTCAATGAGGGGGCAGAGCGTGACATCACATGGGGCAGAGTCGTGACGTCACAATACTACGGCCCCGTGGTCATCACGCTACACACTCGGAGCCTCCAGCGCTGCGGAGAGCTCACAATGATGGGTGCGCAATGACAGATTGCGGGGGTCCCCAGCGGTGGGACCCCCGCGATTATACATCTTATCCCCTATCCTTTAAATAGGGGATAAGATGTATTAGGGCCAGACTACCCCTTTAATGGGAACCTTGTGTTGCTTTCTTCAAGAAGATAAAAATCTGTGATGGTTCTTTGATGGCTTAACCTTCAAAGTTATCAAGCATGTCAATATCTGCCTATGGGAGAGAGTCAGGAGGCCCATACACATTAGATGGTTGACCAATCCCCATTAAGTCAGCAGAAGAGTCCTGTACATGGTCTTGTTATACAATGGCAAGATGAATGGGAAAACCAGGATGAGCTCATTTTCTTTATAGTAACCCCCATATCTAAGTTATGTGCACCCTTAAAGGGGTACTCTGCTGCCCCATCGTTCGGAACATTTTGTTCCGAATGCTTGGAGTGGATGGCGGGGGTCGTGATGTCATGACCATGCCCCTCGTGATTTCACACCCCACCCCCTCAATGCAAGTTTATGGGAGGGGGCGTGGTGACCGCCAAGCCCCCTCCCATAGACATGCATTAACGGGGCATGGTGTGACGCCACGAGGGGCATAGTCGTTACATCATGACCCCCGCCGCTGAAACCCAGCATTCTAAACGAATGCTGGATGTTGTACAGAGATTGTGGGGTTCCAGCTGGGGGACCTCTATGATCAGACATCTTATCCCCTATCCAAAGGATAGGGGATAAGATGTCTAAGGACGGAGTACCCCTTTAAAGTCAGGCAACTGAGTATCCATCACATGACCAGGACAAAGTCTAAAGGTTGGTCATACACTTTAGATCAAAACAGGAGGATAGCTAAACAACCATTAAATGATCAGTGGTGTGATGAATGATCATTTTGCAGATGCAGCCATATACATTTTATTAGTTGTTCAAACTGGCCATGCATTGTCAATGACATTAACGAAAGATTAATAATCTTTATACAAACTTTCTGAGAAACTTTTGGAAGCATTCTTTCCTGGAAGATCATTTGTGGATAAAAAAAATCTTTCCAGAACAAAGGTTTCATAAGGTTTCAAACACAAATAATTTTCTTTCCAGTCTGCCATTGGTAACCAAAAATTATAATTTGTGGTTAAATTTCACACAATAAAAGATAGGTTCGGTTAAAATTGTTTAATTTTATCAACTTTATTGTGCATGGTCCCCTTTAGCCCTAAAAGTAAACATAAATAATAGATGAAGAAAAAGCAAGAAGAGATTTTGGACTGATAAAAAAAAAAAAAAAGTATTTCCGAAAATTGCATACCTTTTCATTATACATTATGTTATATTTGCTGGACTGTGAAATGTCCCTTTGAGTTAACATTTTGAAAACAATGAAGAAGAGCTCATTTATTAGATCAGAAGAGTCTGACTGTAAAAATGTGTTTGCACAAAAGATAAAATGGTTAGAAAACCTAAAAAATAATGATACAATAGAAACTAAGAGTAAAACTTTGCAAACATTATGGTAAACATTTAGGAATGTCATTTGTATAATTGAATTTGTGAAATCCCTTTTTACTATAAAAATTTTTTATCTCTTTCAAGCGTAGGTTCATGGGATTCTTCTATGTCATTGATTGATGAATTCTAAGTGTAGTTTTCACAGTAATCCTTATCAGAGAGTACAGAACTGCTCCTATAGGTAATGGTCTGGAAAGTATGATGACTTCTCCCCCCTTTGTTAGCTGGTTTGATAAATGTTTCTTTATTTTCAGTCAGTGCCTGAGTTGCACTTTTTTTTATCATATTTGTTATACTATTTTCCTGATATTATCAAGTTTCTGATTTTACCGCAGTGTTGTTTGTATTGATTCTATTTGTGCCTATTTTACGCTGCATTCATAGTGCATGTTTACTTCTTTAACTTATAGTAAAGTCAACCGAACCAGCACACTTTTGCTTTAGGATATAAAAGTCGCCAAGAGGGCTGCCTTGTTTTAGCTTACCCGTTCTTTCTTCATGGAGAAACCATGAACGTTTATCAAGGCCGAACATTCATGTTTTCTCCATGGACAGAGAAAGAGTAAGGAGGAGGCCAAGAAAGGTAACTGTCGGCCGAACTAAAGTTTATTGAAAGTGTATGGGTTAAGCAATTTTATCATCTCCTATTTTCAGCTATGTACAAAGCATAGCCTGCTGCTCATGTCCTGCTTTTTTGCAGGAAGGGATGTTGCTCTGTGAATTACACTTCATACGCAGAGGATTCACTGGTTGTGTGAAAGCTACTAGCAATTTTCATGACTCAATGACACAGTGCAGCTTGCACACAAGCAGCCAAGCCCGTAGCTGAAATGTCAGTGAATATGTTTACATAAAGATAAAGTAGATAAGGTAGCAGGGGAGTCAGTGAGCATGTGTAGGATCTGGGCTTGCTCCTGCTATGTGCAGAGAAAGAATGTGACATCAACAGCAGCCTGTTTACTGCTTCTAGGGTAAGGAGAGGTGGTCTGCAACCTAGACATAGAGCTGTAACCAATAGGATGATACATTCAGCTGTAACATGAAAAGGAGGCAAGTTTTTAAATGACAAATATTTACAAAAGTGTAAAACTTTGTGTCCTACAATAAAAAAAAACATATTTATAGAACTCTATTACCTCAAAGAGATCAGAAGAGTGTTAACCTTGTGTCTTGCAACAACGAGTACCAGTCTGGCACTACCTCTGGCTGTTGTTCAATACACGCTTTCCGGAGGGGAAGCATTTTGCTGGAGGACACACTCTTCATCACACAATTGGGGGTGCTCTATTCCTGAATAATGTCCATCTTATAAGGGGATAAGAGGAAGTGAAAAATGGCCAATGTGGCTTTATTCATCTTTGGTCTATTACAAACATGCAGTGGGGAGTGCACCAGTGCACTGCTGTGTATAATGACCTACAATTCTGAATGAGTTAAAAGTTTACGTGTGCGCTGGCACTAGCTAGCCTAGAGCATCAAAGAGGAATAAAGCCATATGAAGATTGCCACATTGGGTGAGTGCCATTTTTCACTTGTTCTTATCTACTTGTAAGATTAACCTGGCGTCTGTTTATTTCAGGATTTTCTGGGTGCAATAGTGAGGACAGATGCTACCCAAAGTGACTGCAGCTCACCCAATGTGGCACTCACCCAATGTGGCAATCTTCATATGGCTTTATTCCTCTTTGGTGCTCTAGGCTAGCTAGTGCCAGCGCACACGTAAACCTTACCATCAGTTTGTTCACTTGTTAACCCCTTCCCGCCCTGGGACATATGCATACATCCAAGTTGTTAGCGCAACTGGACGTATGCATACGACCTAGCGATCCACTTCACAGCATGATGTGCTGCAGGAGATCGCAGGCCAGACTGGGCTGTCAATCACAGCCAGAGTACCACCGCAGCTGTCGAGACCGGGTTCGCGACGGTCTCAGCAGCATTAACCCCATAGATGCCATGATCAGTCCTGATCACGGCATCTAAGGGGTTGACAGGGGGCTCCCCCATCCACCAACGGCTATCCCACGATGTGATCGCGGGATACCATTGGTTGCCATGGCAGCAGGAGGCCAGCTGATGGCCTCCTTTCTGCCTAATATAGCAGCCTGTGAGGGTCAGCCAAAGGATCGCATAGGCTGTTAGTCATTGTAGTACTGACTGTTATATTGTGCTGCAGTACAGATGTACTGTAGCATAGTATTACCTGTAAAAAGGGAAAAGTAAAAAAATAAAAGGTTTTTAAATAAATTAATAAAATGTAATTTTTTTTAAATAAATGCCCCTTTCCCAATTAAACCCTATATTATCACCCCAAAAAGAAAAAAAATGCCCATACCTATACATAGGTATTACCATGTCCATAATAACTTATACAATAAACTTATAATGGTATTTATCCTGCACTGTGAACACCGTAAAAAATTTTGGGCCAAAATGTGGAAAAAAGATCAAAAGGTAGCATGAATCACAAAAATGGTACCAATAAAAAGTAGAGCTTCTACCGCAAAAAAAAAATCCCTCACACAATGGCATTGGACTAAAAATAAAAAAGTTATGGCTGTCAGAACACGATAACACAAAAAATGGGGAAAAAAGGATTTTGTTTAGAAAAGGAAAAAGAACATACAGAAGCTATATAAATTGGGTATCGCCATAATCATACCGACCCACAGAATAAAATTACTGTTTTTAACATACAGTGACTGCCATAAAAAAAAATTATAAAAAACGCCAGTAAATTTCCAATTTTTCGCAACATTTTGGAGTTTTCCACAAAAATTGCTGCATGAATCAACAAACATTTACCATTAATATAAAGTACAGTATGTCACGAAAAAAAACTATCTCAGAATAGTGTCGCTATGTAAAAGCATGTCAGAGGTATTACCACTTAAAGGGATATTCCAGGAAAAAAACTTTTTTAAATATATCAACTGGCTCCAGAAAGTTAAACATATTTGTAAATTACTTCTATTAAAAAATCTTAATCCTTTCAGTACTTATGAGCTTCAGAAGTTAATGTTGTTCTTTTCTGTCTAAGTGCTCTCTGATGACATCTGTCTCGGGAAATGCCCAGTTTAGAAGAGGTTTGCTATGGGGATTTGCTTCTAAACTGGGTGTTTCCCGAGACAGGTGTCATCAGAGAGGACTTAGACAGAAAAGAACAACCTTAACTTCAGAAGCTCATAAGTACTGAAAGGATTAAGATTTTTTAATAGAAGTAATTTACAAATCTGTTTAACTTTCTGGAGCCAGTTGATATATATAAAAAAGTTTTTTCCTGGAATACCCCTTTAATGAGACACATACCAGATTTTAAAAAAATGGGCTTTGTCACTAAGGTAAAAACAGGCGGCATCCTTAAGGGGTTAAAACAGGTTGGCAATATCTGCAGAAAAATGGCGCAACGTTAATATATCGCAATGCCCTATTTTGTCTTTTGCGAGGACTAGTCTCAATATTCATGCTACATATACTGAATAAGTCCTATTTTTGCAGTTTATCCTTTATTTAGCTTTTTGAGATACATTATTTGAACTGGTATGATACATTTTTGGGAACTGGTATGATACATTTTTGGGAATCCATACTTATTGGTGTTTCTATGGTCTGTATTAGACTGGGTTCACATATATCAGTTGTCCAGGAGAATTTCCCTCCAGCGTGCACTGGAGGGAAACTGATGCTAGAAATGATCCCATTCCTTTCAATGAGACAGTTTACAATCCTCCAGCACCTCAATTTTGACGCCAGATGGTTGGACAGGACAGAGGGCACCGGGCAGGGGAATGTTACTTGCTGTGTTCCCCTGTCCGCCGGGCAGAAATAATGGACACCGGATGCCATACAAGTGATGACAACTTGTCATCAGTTGTGGCATCAGTTGCGTAGAGATCTAGGCTGAGTTCACCGGATGCCGAAAATATGTCAACCCAACCTTACTGTTGTCTGGCAGATCTAATACAGATTCCCAACTCTGTGTCTTTCTATGTAGAACTCTCATTCTGTGGGTTTTCTGATTTTTTTTTTTTTGTGCCATTAAAAAAGTTCACAGAAGACAGATTATGCATGTCGGTCTCCTGAACTCCGGGATTAGGTTTCTCCCAAGTTATAAATAGACTTTACATTATTGATACTGTGTTCTGTTACACTCCATATTTCGCCTCATAACTCTCGTACTTTTATTATCAATCTGCTTTGTCGTGTGCCTCCTTTTTCAATTACAGAGATATATACTATAGCCGCATACGCGGGAGAGGGTGTAAATAACACCAATTTTACACAAAATATAAAATGTATATATAAAATCGGAGTCAGTTTTTTTCTTTTCTTTTTTCGCTTCATTGTACCTGCTTTCTTTCGTGACAGTGAAAGTTTGGCTCTGCTCGGTTTCTTTGTAGCTGTGATGCATGCTGAACTAGTTATATATACTGTTAGTTATATACGACCGCCCTCACCTCTGATGCAGATCTCAAGTCGGCTCTGGCGAACATGTAGTGGTCACTAGAGCGCGGCAAATAAAACTGGCGGTCCAGATCTGACCACAGGAGTACGTGAGTATTTTGACAGCAAACACCACACCACCTAGGTCAGTGTTTGCCAACCAGTGTGCCTCCAGCTGTTGCAAAACTACAACTCCTAGCATGCCTGGACAGCCATAGGCTGTCCGGGCATGCTGGGAGTTGTAGTTTTGTAACAGCTGGAGGCACACTGGTTGGCAAACACTGACCATGGTGCTGAGCAGCATATGCCTGGCTGCTCGGAGATGCACAAAGCAAACCACTGAACATTCAGATTTGAACAGATCAGAATTAATATGAATAAATAAACTAATAATAATAATACATTATTATTATTAAAAATAATAATAATTATTATTATTAACCCCTTAAGGACCAAGGGCGTACTTGTACGCCCTGAGTCTGCTCCCGTTCTATAACGTGGGGCCATCATAGTGGGTCGGGCGCGGCCTCTAACAACGGCCGGGACCCGTGGCTAATAGCGCGCGGCACTGATCGCGGTGCCGCGTGCTATTAACCCTTTAGACGCGTCTAAAGTGAAAGTAAATCATTGCCGGTAAGCTCAGGGGTCTGTTCGGGATGTCCGCGGCGAAATCGCGGCATTCCGAACAACTGAGACACAGCAGGAGGGTCCCTTACCTTGCCTCCTGGTGTCCGATTGCAGAATGACAGCTCAGTGCCTGAGATCCAGGCATGAGCAGTTAAGCGGCAGAATCATCGATCAATGGTTTCCTATGAGAAACCATTGATCAATGTAAAAGATCAGTGTTTGCAGTGTTATATCCCCCTATGGGAGCTTTAAAATAGCAAAAAAAAAAAAAAAGAAAAAGTGGGAAAAAAAAGTGAATAAAGATCATTTAACCCCCTTCCCCAATAAAGGTTTGAATCACCCCCCTTTTCCCATTCAAAAAATAAAACTTTGTAAATAAAAATAAAAATGTGGTATCGCCGCGTGTAAAAATGTCTGAATTATAAAAATATATCATTAATTTAACTGCACGGTCAATTGCATAAGCGCAAAAAAATTCCAAAGTTCAAAATTGCGTATTTTTGGTCACTTTTTATATTATGAAAAAATGAATAAAAAGCAATCAAAAAGTCCGATCAATACAAAAAAGGTACCGATAAAAACTTCAGATCGCAGCGCATACACGGAAAAATTTTAAAGTAATAGAGGTCAGAAGATAACAATTTTAAACATATAATTTTTCCTGCATGTAGTTATGATTTTTTTTTTCAGAAGTACAACAAAATCAAACCTATAAAAGTAGGGTATAATTTTAATCGTATGGACCTATAGAATAAATTTAAAAATTTACAAAATGGCATTGCTATTTTTCAATTTTGTCTCATAATGATTTTTTTTTTCCGTTTTGCAATAGATTTTTGAGTACAATGACTGATGTCATTACAAATTAGAATTGGTGGCACAAAAAATAAGCCATCATATGGATTTTTAGGTGCAAAATTGAAAGAGTTATGATTTTTTAAAGGTAAGGAGGAAAAAATTTAAGTGCAAAAACAGAAAACCCCCTGGTCCTTAAGGGGTTAATAATAAAAATAATAATTATTTGTATATATATATATATATATGGAAAATCAAGTGAAGGAGAAAAACGCTGCAACTCACCACCTTCGAGCTTTCCTTTAATTGTCGTCACATCATCAGTACAGGTACAACTTGTAGTGAATCAACATCGGGGCTGAGTGCAGGGGAGAGAGGGGAGAGTGGACGCTGCGGGGAGGTCCCTAGACGACCAGCTAGTTTCGCATCAAATGATGCTGGAAGAAACATCATTTGATCCGAAACTAGCTGGTCATCTAGGGACCTCCCCGCAGCGTCCACTCTCCCCTCTCTCCCCTGCACTCAGCCCCGATGTCGATTCACTACAAGTTGTACCTGTACTGATGATGTGACGACAATTAAAGGAAAGCTCGAAGATGGTGAGTTGCAGCGTTTTTCTTCTTCACTTGATTTTCCATACAAGTTGCCTGTTGTTCCACGCTTCGCACCCCACTGAGCTACTTGAGTACCTGCCTGTCAGGTTGATACCGATAGAGACGCTGTGCCTGGCCTGTCTCTCTTGTCTATTCATATATATATATATATATATATATATATATATATATATATATATATGCAAATAACAAAAGAAAGAAGAACCCTGGAGGCACCTGACTAACACACCTGAGACATGAGTCCATGGAAAAGAGCGGTTCAATGGTAAAGCTGAATATGTTGGTGGTGCCAGGAGATCCATAGAAACACGATAGCAAATAAGCTGGTGCACTTCTTCCGGCCTCATGCTTACTTCATTGCAACCCATGATTTTATTAGGAATTTGTGTCCACTTGATCAAGTGCTCGAAAAAAGAAAAAGGTGAATGCAGTTGAAAGTTATTTAAACAAATGAATATAGTTCCCAAAATACAGGAAAACGCTAATCTATTCAGAATTTTTTTTATAAAAATGCAGATAAACCTACTCTATCATTTAGGGCAATAGGACCTTGCGCATCCAAACAAATAATCCACAGGGCTTCCACACGTAGCAGGATGCGGTCTCTATCACCTCCTTGTTTTGGTAAGTTAACACTTTCTAAACCACCAAATTTGAAAGTATCCATATTCATACTGTGTTGCTCCTGCATATGTGCTATAAATCTTGGTGATCCATGGCCGGTTCTGATGGAATAAAGATGTTCACGAATCCTATTTGCAGTTGGCGTTTTGTCTTGCCGACATAAAATCTGCCACAGCCACATTCCATGTAATGCACTACATAAGTAGTGCTGCAAGTCATTCAAAATAATATGTTGATATCGATCTAACGTGCAAATGTTGGAGGAAGCATTATATTTACAGAAGGAACAGTGTCCACATTTTCTATTACCTTTAGGGAAGTTTTTAGTTAACCAATTTCTTGTTTTGTGTTGCTTATTTGTTTCTTATTCTGTTTAATAAAATCTCCGATGGTGCGGTTTCTTTTAAAGGTCCTCACTATAGGATTGTTTTTGGCTATTTTGGATATATCCGGATCGTTCTCAAGAATAAACCAATTTTTTCTAATAGCTTTGTTGACATGCATGTTTCATTCGTTGAATGAAAAGAAAAAATGTTCGGATTTCTCTTTATCTATTCTCTTTGTACATAATAAATCCTCTCTGTTACGATTTTCTATTCTTTTATTAGCTTGCCTTATAATTCAGGATGGTTAGCCTCTTTTTCTTAACCTTATAGATACCGTAGTTCAGCAGCTTGTTCCCTAAATCTGTCATTGTCACTGTTAATTCATTTCAGTCTCACCAACTGAATATATGGAATGACGTTTTTTTATATGTTCAGGATGCAAACTCTCATAGTGGAGAAATGCATTTTTAGCAACTGTTTTGCGAAAGCCTTCAGTATGTAAATTATTTTTTTTAACAATTATACGTACATCTAAAAATTCCAGAGATTGATTCCCAAATACTCCTGTAAATTTCGTATTCATATTGTTCGTGGTGTTCAGGTACTGGGGGAACTTATTAAATTTTTCTTCTGACCCTTCCCAAATGATAAAAATATTGTCCACATACCTCATATACCCTTTAATGGATTGGATATATGGATTATTTTCGGTGTACACATACTCTTTTTCAAAAATGGACAAAAATAAGTTGGCATATGTATCTGAGGTTAGTGTCCCCATGGCAGCACCTTGGCATTGCCTATACCATTGGTTTCCAAATTGGAACATGTTGTTAAACAAAATAAAAAATATTGCCTCACAGATAAAATCAATAAAATCTGTTGATTTGTCAGTATGTTGCATAGCTTGACGGATAGCCTCTACACCCACATCATGAGGGATGCGGGTGTACAGGCTCTCAATGTCAATGGAGGCTAGGCAATATGTAGGTTGCCAGTGTCCTTTAGATGAGGATGCAAGTTCCTGATAAAATCATGGGTTGCAATGACGTAAGCATGAGGCCAGAAGAAGTGCACCTGCACGAAACCTAGCCTCTGAGCTTCCCGCACCATCCCGGTCATCCATGGCGGCTTTATTACGCTGAGGCATACTTTGTGGTGAGTTGCTGGATTTCGTTTTTTATCTCTGCTTATTTGATATATATATATATATATATATATATATATATATATATATATATACATACATACAGTACAGACCAAAAGTTTGGACACACCTTCTCATTCAAAGAGTTTTCTTTATTTTCATGACTATGAAAATTGTAGATTCACACTGAAGGCATCAAAACTATGAATTAACACATGTGGAATTATAGACATAACAAAAAAGTGTGAAACAACAGAAAATATGTCATTTTCTAGGTGGAAAGTGTCCCCAAGTGCAGTCACAAAAACCATCAAGAGCTACAAAGAAACTGGCTGACATGTGGAGCGCCCCAGGAAAGGAAGACCAAGAGTCACCTCTGCTGCGGAGGATAAGTTCAACCGAGTCACCAGCCTCAGAAATCGCAGGTTAACAGCAGCTCAGATTAGAGAGCAGGTCAATGCCACACAGAGTTCTAGCAGCAGACACATCTCTAGAACAACTGTAGAGGAGACTGTGTGAGGCCTTCATGGTAGAATATCTGCTAAGAAACCACTGTTAAGGACAGGCAACAAGTAGAAGAGACTTGTTTGGGCTAAAGAAAACAAGGAATGGACATTAGACCAGTGGAAATCTGTGCTTTGGTCTGAGGAGTCGAAATTTGAGATCTTTGGTTCCAACCACCGTGTCTTTGTGCGACGCAGAAAAGGTGAACGGATGGACTCTACAAGCCTGGTTCCCACCGTGAAGCATGGAGGAGGAGGTGTGATGGTGTGGGGGTGCTTTGCTGTTGACACTGTTGAGGATTTATTTAAAATTGAAGGCATACTGAACCAGCATGGCTACCACAGTATCTTGCAGCGGCATGCTATTCCATCTGGTTTGAGTTTAGTTTGACCATCATTTATTTTTCAACAGGACAATGACCCCAAACACACCTCCAGGCTGTGTAAGGGGGATACGCGTCAGACGTTGTTCTGTATGTGAACTAACAGTGTCAAGGTTTTGAATAAAGGAAAGCTGGTTTTAATCCTTCACCTGAAGTGCCGGACCTTCTTTTCTCAATATATATGTATATATATATATATATATATATATATATATATATATACAATTTGGTCAGCAGTAATGTGGAATGTATTTTCCTTTAAAAAAAAAAAGTGCTTCTTAGAACAACTTTATGATATAGCATCCAATTGTACATGACACCATTATCCTGTCTCTGATTCCATATTGATCTGAGGAAAAACAAACCTCTGTTTCACTCCATATATAATTGCAGTCATAAAGACTAGAGTGTAACACACTTCTTTTTATTGCTTTACTGTTCAACCCCTAGAAGACACAGGACGTAAATGTACTAGTACTTTAGTGTCATGACGTACATTTGCATCACACACATAAGGCACGTGCAGGAGCTGCGCTTGCTTCATAGAAGGTGTCTCTCACGCTATGGTCATGGTGAAATTTCACCAACAGCACAGCACCAGCAGAATATGCCGGTGCTAGGACCGCTCGGAAGTTCACCGTCTCATAGATGGCAATGCATTTTTGTGCGGATGCCCCAGAAAAAATAGATATGATTATTCTTTTTGCATATGCCGAAATCTGAATTTCCGCACCAGAAACATCTGGCACAGAAATTTAGCAGTGAGCACAGGGCAGCAGAATCCCATTGACTCAATGAGACTCTGCTGCTGTCGAATTCCGCATGGAAATTCCATCATGTGAACATAGCCGCTTTCCTCTCACCGATTTCCTCCATTAATTCTTAAATGAGTAGTCTACGGCAGACTATTCCCAATCCTTTGTGCCCGGGCTGAAAAAAATAGAAAACAAACTTTCACTCCCGGACAAAGGTCTTTGGACTGAAACACGTGTTGGGGTGGCGGTATCCTGGGATGCACGGCATTCAGCAGCAGTGTGGTTAGTATTCATGAGATGGCATTTTGCTCAACTGGCTGGCCCTTGCTTTAACTCTGCATATTGCACTTGCACTTTGTACAGCCGCTATGCAACTCTGCATAAAATGTAATATATAGTTGCTGATATTTAATTGCACTTATACTAACAGGTTGCATGGCTATATCTTTTGGACTCAGCCTTATATTGTATTAACACTGATGTATCCACAGTGCCCCTTTTAAATTTGGCTATTTATGCCTATTATATAACATATGTCCCAGGCTGCCCTGTTGTGTATTCCTCCTTGTTTTATTGTACATCACAATTTGTTGCAATAAAGATAATTACTTTGTAATTTTGTGTAAATAGCTCAATCTTTTTACTTAGGTTGCTTTAATCTATTGGAGTTTATACGTAAGACTTTTTTTACACATAGTAGGCGCTAGTCCTTTATTATTAGCCCCTTTTTCCTTTTGGGCATGCTACCCTCCTCAGGACGCAGAGCGTATGCATACGTACTGTATCCTGAGTCCTTAAGAATGTAGGGCGTACAGGTAAGCCTGTGGGACTAACGGCTAGCGGGAGGGACCAGACATTGCCGAGGGGGGTCAATTCAGACCAGCGATCTGCGGCGATTCCGGGTCATACGGGTCTCCGGTGACCCGGAAAATAAGGGGGATCGGGGGTGTCCAAGACACCCCCTATCCCCCTGAAGGGATAGGAGTGAGGTGGAAGGGGTGCCACCCCTCCTATCCCTGATTTTGGCTGGTCAGAAGCGATAGCAGATCTGGGGTGGGGGGGGGGGGGTGAATGTTTGATTCCTCCGTTCTGCCCACCCACGGCAGTCAGGGCAGAATGGGGGAACTGTAGTGTGACCGGCGGCGGCAGTGGAGGTCCCTTCCCGGCGGCGGTGGGCGACAATCCTCTCCCTGGTGCGGCGTGCGGCGGGTGGCGATCCTGCTGACTACGGAAGCCGATGAGTTGCCTAGCAACATCTTGAGGGCTACAGTTTGGAGACCACTATACAGTGGTCTCAAAACTATAGCACTCCAGATGTTGCAAAACTACAACTCCCAGCATGCCCAAACAGCTGTTTGCTGTTTGGGCATGCTGGAATTTGTAGTTTTGCAACAGCTGAAGAGCTACAGTTTGGATATCACTGTGCAGAGGTTTCTAAACCGTGGCCCTCTAAATCTTGCAAAACTACAACTCCCAGTATGCACGAACAGCAAATGGCTGTCTCGCCATGCTGGGAGTTGTAGTTGCATACCTCCAGCTTTTGTATAACTACATCTCCCAGCATGCCCTTCAACGATCAGTACATGCTGGGAGTTGTAGTTTTGCAACAGCAGAAGGCACACTGTTTGGAAAATACTGAGTTAGGTAACAGATCCTAACTGAAGGTTTTCCAACCAGAGTGCCTCCAGCTGTTGCAAAAGTACAACTCCCAGAATGCAAGGTCTGTCAGTGCATGCTGGGAGTTGTAGTTTTGCAACAGCTGGAGGTTTGCCCCCCCCCCTTCCCCCATGTGAATGTACAGGGTACATTCACACAGGTGGGTTTACAGTGAGTTTCCTGCTTCAAGTTTGAGCTGCTGCAAATTTTCCGCCGCAGCGCAAACTGCTAGTGGGAAACTCACCATGAACCTGCCCATGATAATGTGCCCTAAAAACACTACACTAACACATAATAAAGGGTAAAACACTACATGTACACCCCCTTACACTGCCCCCCCCCCAATAAAAATGAAAAACGGATCGCACGGCAGTGTTTCCAAAATGGAGCCTCCAGCTGTTGCTAAACAACAACTTTAGCAAAAGCTGGAGGCACCCTGTTTGGGAATCGCTGGCATAGAATACCCCTATGTCCACCCTTATGCAATCCCTAATTTAGTCCTCAAATGCGCATGGAGCTCCCTCACTTTGGAGCCCACTTAGGGCCACATATGGGGTATTTCCGTACTCAGGAGCAATTGCGCTACAAATTTTGGGGGGCTTTTTCTCTTTTTACTCCTTATGAAAAGGAAATGTTGGGTTCTACACCAGCCTGTTAGTGTAAACATACAAATAAAAATTACACTAACATGCTGATGTTGCCCCATAATTTTTATTTTCACAAGAGGTAAAAGGAAAAAAAGACCCCCACAATTTCTCCTGAGTACGGAAATACCCCATATGTGGGCGTTAAATGCTCTGCGGGCGCACAGCAGGGCTCAGGAGTGAGAGTGCACTATGTACATTTGAGGCCTAAATTGGAGATTTGCACAGGCGTGGCTGATTTCACAGCAGTTCTGACATAAACGCAAAAAAAATAAATACCCACATGTGACCACATTTTGGAAACGACACCACTCACGGAACCTAAGAAGGTGTATAGTGAGTCTTAACACCGCACAGTTGTTTGAAATTTTTTTGTTAAAGTTGGATGGGAAAATGAAAAAAAAATAATAATAACTATATGCTGGTGTTACCCTAAATTTTAAATTTTCACAAGGGGAAATAGGAAAAAAAGCCCCCTAAAATTTGTAACCCCATTTCTTCTGAGTAAGAACATACCCCATATGTAGATGTAAAGTGCTCTGCTGGCGCACTACAATGCTCAGAAGAGAAGGAGCGCCATTGAGCTTTTGGAAAGAAAATTTGTCCGGAATTGAAGGCCACATGTGAACAATGGACCCCACATTTGACCACATTTTGTAAACTACATCCCTCACATAATGTAAAAAGGGGTGCAGTGAGCATTTACGCCCCACAGGTGACTGAAGGATTTTTGGAACAGTGCTCCGAGAAAATTAAAAATGTAATTTTTCATTTGCACAGTCTATTGTTCCAAAGATCTGTCAAATGCCAGTGGGGTGTAAATACTCAATGCACCCCTTATTAAATTGAAGTTTCCAAAATGGGGTCACATATGGGGGGGTCCACAGTTCTGGCACAATGGGGGGCTTTGTAAACGCACAAGGCCCCTGACTTCAGTTCCAACCAAATTCTCTCTCCAAAAGCTCACTGCGCTCCTCCTCTTCTGAGCATTGTAGTGCGCCAGCAGAGCACTTGACGTCCACACATGGGGTATTTCCATACTCAGAAGAAATGGCTTACACATTTTGGGGGACATTTTCTCCTATTACCCCTTGTAAAAATATAAAATTTGGGGAATAACCAGCATTTTAGTGAAAAATAAATTTTCATTTACACATCCGACGTTAACGAAAAGTTGTCAAACAACTATGGGGTGTTAAGGCTCACTGTACCCCTTGTTACGTTCCTTGAGGGGTGTAGTTTCCAAAATAGTATGCCATGTGTTTTGTTTTTTTTGCTGTTCTGGCACCATAGGGGCTTCCTAAATGCAGCATGCCCCCCCCCTCCAAAAAAAAAAAAAAACATTTCAGCAAAATTTGCTCTCCAAAAGCCAAATGTGACTCCTTCGCTTCTGAGCATTGTAGTGCGCCCGCAGTGCACTTGACGTCCACACATGGGGTATTTCCATACTCAGAAGAAATGGGGTTACAAATTTTGGGGGACATTTCCTCCTATTACCCCTTGTAAAAATGTAAAAATTGTGGAAAAACCAGCATTTTAGTGAAAAAAAAATAATTCATTTACATATCCAATTTTAACGAAAAGTCGTCAAACAACTGTGGGGTGTTAAGGCTCACTGTACCCTTTGTTACGTTCCTTGTGGGGTGTAATTTCCAAAATAGTATGCCATGTGTTTTTTTTATGGCACCACAGGGGCTTCCTAAATGTGACATGTCCCCAAAAACCATTTCAGAAAAACTCGCTCTCCAAAATCCCATTGTCGCTCCTTCCCTTCTGAGCCCTCTAGTGCACCCACAGAGCACTAGAC
This sequence comes from Hyla sarda, assembly GCF_029499605.1. Lineage (NCBI taxonomy): Eukaryota > Metazoa > Chordata > Amphibia > Anura > Hylidae > Hyla > Hyla sarda. The sequence goes on from NC_079193.1 coordinate 64,978,848, forward strand.
ATACACATATGAGCTATTTCCTTACTCAAGAGAAATTAGGTTACAAATTTTATGGTGATTTATCTCCTTTTACCCCTTGTAAAAATTCAAAAACTGGGTCTATAAGAACATGTGCGTGTAAAAAATGAAGATTTTGAATTTTCTCCTTCACTTTGCTGCTATTCCTGTGAAACACCTAAAGGGTTAACACACTTACTGAATGTCATTTTGAATACTTTGAGGGGTGCAGTTTTTATAATGGGGTCATTTCTGGGGCATTTCTAATATGAAGGCATTTCAAATCCCCTTCAAAACTGAACTGGTCCCTAAAACATTTGGATTTTGAAATTTTTGTGAAAAATTTGAAAATTGCTGCTGAACTTTGAAGCCTTCTGATGTCTTCCAAAAGTTAAAACAAGTCAACTTTATAATGCAAACATAAAGTAGATATATTGTGTATGTGAATCAATATATAATTTATTTGGATTGTCCATTTTCCTTATAAGCAGAGAGTTTCAAAGTAAAAATAAAATGCTAAATTTTCAAAATGTTCATCAAATTTAGGAATTTTTCACAGAGAAATAATGCAAGTATCGCGGAAAATGTACCACTAACATAAAGTAGAATATGTCACGAAAAAACAATCTTGGAATCAGAATGAAAAGTAAAAGCATCCTAGAGTTATTAAAGGGGTATTCCAGGATTTTTTTTTATTCGACTATGCTACAGGGGCTGTAAAGTTAGTGTAGTTCATAATATAGTGTCTGTACCTGTGTGTGATGGTTTTCTCACAATTCTTCAGTGATTTTCACCCCAACAGCATACAATAAGAATATTGTCTCAGTTTTTTCCCAGATTGCAATGCGGCCAAGACCTGACTGCTTCAACGGGTGGAGCGATCGCTTGGTGGGAGAGAGATCAATCTGCAACTTATGCAACAGCTGTGGGCACCCTGATTGAAAACCACAGGTCTTTTGAATGGATGCAGCTCATTTATGTTTTAATGGGTGGGGGGGGGCTTATGTGTGGCAGGGAGGAAAATGGAATTGTGAGATTTGTAGTCAAAAAAGAAAACTCACACAGGAAATGCCAGTTCACAAAAAGCTAACTAAAGTATTGTGGTAATCTCACAACATGGCCATTTAGCCCCAAGACAAGTGCAGATCCTTCCTAAGCATGTCCATTACTGTCTGCCAGGATCGTCCTAAAATCACCTTATGGTGGATAACCCCTTTAATGCTTAAAGTGACAGTGGTCAGATTTGCAAAAAAGGGCTGCGTCCTTAAGGTGAAAATGAGCTGCGTCCTTAAGGGTTTACTCTATACCCCAGTAGCCATTTTTTGGCACTTCTGATACACTTATTTTAAATACAATTTATATATATATATATATATATATATATATATATATATATATATAGCCTGGGGTGCATAGCGATCACGTGTTTGTGTTCGTGTCTCTTAGAAATGGAGGTGGAAAGAATGAAACCAAATGTCCTCAAGGCCAAAATGAGAACAAGTGTCCTTAAGGGGCTAAAGCAGACCTGTGAGCAGAGACAGGGGTGTAAATAAGCCCATGGCTATATAGGGCAAGTCATCATGACTCTGGCCATAGCTTTTTCTTTTTTTTTTTTTCAATTACCTTGTCGATCAATGAGATATGACCTACACTGCTCAAAAAAATATAAATGGAACACTAAGATAAAACATCCTAGATCTGAATGAATGAACTAATCGTATGAAATACTTTCGTCTTTACATAGTTGAATGTGCTGACAACAAAATCACACAAAAATTATCAATGGAAATCAAATTTATCAACCCATGGAGGTCTGGATAGGGAGTCACACTCATAATCAAAGTGGAAAACCACACTACAGGCTGATCCAACTTTGATGTAATGTCCTTTGTACAAATCAAAATGTATGACCTCCCTACAACGCCTGGGCAAGCTCCTGATGAGGTGGAAGATGATCTCCTGAGGGATGTCCTCCCAGACCTGGACAAAAGCATCCGCCAACTCCTGGACAGTCTGTGGTGCAACTTGGCGTTGGTGGATGGAGCGAGACATGATGTCCCAGATGTGCTCAAATCGGATTTAGGTCTGGGGAACAGGTGGGCTAGTCTATAGCATCAATGCCTTCCTCTTGCAGGAACTGCTGACACACTCCAGCCACATGAGGTCTAGTTTTGTCTTGCATTAAGAGGAACCCAGGGCCAAACATACCAGCATATGGTCTCACAAGGGGTCGGAGGAGCTCATCTCGGTACCTAATGTCAGCCAGGCTACCTCTGGCAAACATATGGAGGGCTGTGCAGCCCCAAAGAAATACCACCCCACATCATTACTGATCCACCGCCAAACCGGTCATGCTGGAGGATATTGCAGGCAGCAGAACATTCTCCACGGCGTCTCCAGACTCTGTCACGTCTGTCACATGTGCTCAGTGTGAACCTGCTTTCATCTGTGAAGAGCACTGTGTGCCAGTGGTGAATTTGCCAATCTTGGTGTTCTCTGGCAAATGCCAAACGTCCTGCACGGTGTTGGGCTGTAAGCACAACCCCCACCTGTGGATGTCGGGCCCTCATACCACTCTCATGAAGTCTGTTTCTGACCATTTGAGTGGACACATGCACATTTGTGGCCTGCTGGAGGTCACTTTGCAGGGCTCTGACAGTGCTCCTACTTCTCCTCCTTGCATAAAGTCAGAGGAAACGGTCCTGCTGCTGGGTTGTTGCCCTCCTACAGCCTCCTTCATGTCTCCTGATGTACTGGCCTGTCTCCTGGTAGCGCTTCCATGTTCTGGACACTACGGTGACAGACACAGCAAACCTTCTTGCCACAGCTCGCATTGCTGTGCCATCCTGGATGAGCTGCACTACCTGAGCAACTTGTGTGGGTTGTAGACTACATCTCATGCTACCAATAGAGTGAAAGCACCACCAGCATTCAAAAGGGACCAAAACATCAGCCAGGAAGCATAGGAACTGAGAAGTGGTCAATGGTCACCACCTGCAGAACTACTCCTTTATTGGGGGTATCTTGTTAATTGCCTATAATTTCCACCTGTTGTCTGTTCCATTTGCACAACAGCATGTGAAATTGATTGTCAATAATTGTTGCTTCCTGAGTGGACAGTGTGATTTCACAGAATTTTATTTTTTTTAAGATGTATATATTTTTGTTAATATGTAACTAAGGCTCAAGTGTCAAGGGGGTGTTTCCAGCATGGCAAAAGCCCAGAAGAGTACAAATCACTTCCTTTGTATCACTAGTGTTGCTCGCGAATATTTTATTCGCGAATATCGCATATTCGCGCATTCGCGAATATTCGCGAATATAGCACTATATATTCGTAATTACGAATATTTTATTTTTTTTTTTTAATCACAGTACACATCACAGTGATCATCCCTCTCTGCTTCCAGCTTGTGTGGTGTAATGAAGGCTCTAATACTACACACACACATCACTGAAACATACACACATTTTAACACACCACTAAAACATACAAACATACAAACACAAACAAATTTGCGAGCTAAGTGCCTCACTATTTCATAGTTTCACATTTGCATCTATTACACCATAGCTGTATAGCTCTCCATGTTTTAACTGCATTTTCATGTTTCACCTATATCCTTGTGCTGGCAGTGTGCTGCTGCATTCTTCTGTTGCTGTATATCTAGCCTAGTAGCGTGCACCTGTAGGCCAGGTCCATATAATAGTTTGGTATCAACTAAAGTGCTGGCTGACTTATTCTTTGTCTATATATATATATATATATATATATATATATAAAGAGAAGGCCTGATTCACTGACTCATCAACGTCCAGCCTAAACCCTTGGACCTAGAAAGCTGAATTTTTTCACAGGTGTCGTTATTAAGACGTAGACGAGGAATAAGAAAGGATTTTTTTAAATTCAACCCTTAGGCTAAATTTCTGGATTGAAAAAAAACGCAAGAAAAAACGCCTGAAAGAACGGCAGTGCAATTCCCTGCATCTGGCAATATTTCTGGCGTTTTTTCATTTGTGTGGAAATTACACCTTGGCAGTTTTTTTTGGTACCCAAAATTTGTTGGGTACCAAAATAAAAAAAAGGATGCAGTAGTGATGGAAAACATTTTATTGAACAAATGTTATTTATTTTATTTTAAAAAAAAAATGTAATAAAGTGTGTGTTTCACTTTTTTTCTCAATTTTTTTTAATTTTTTAGGTAGTACTACTACTCCCAACGTGGAGCACACTCTGCTCCATACTGGGAGCTGTAGTACCTGCATTAATAGACAGATTTCAGCGAGTGTAATTTCTGACACCTGTTGCGATCTGTCTATTAATGCAGGTACTACAGCTCCCAGCATTGAGCAGAGTGTGCCCCATGTTTGGAGTAGTAGTACTTGCAGTTAAGGAAAGATCATAGAGGATGTCACTCCCGACACCCGCTGTGATCCTCCTGTATAATGTATAGATGCGGCTGGCCGCTCTTCTATGGAGCCCTGCACTGACATATATATACACATATTCATATTTCCCACAGAGAGTTGTGATCTCCATCACTTTTTTGGATCGCTAAAGCCCAAAAAAAATAAAAACAGCCAGCAAAAACACCAAAGTTAAAACCCACATATCGTTTTTCTTGGCGTTTTTTTCACTCCCATAGACTTCTATGGAAGAAAAATGCCACGATTTTGACCAAAAAATCGCCAGTGGCTCAACATGCTACAATTTTGGAAAACTGTCAAGGAGCTGAAAAACACAAAAAAAGAGTGAAAAAACGCCAAAATGAAGAATTTTGTGATTTCTTATTGATTTACAGCTAACATCTGGCCGCAGCGTTTTTTGGCCAAAAAAATGCCATGCAGCAGAATTGGTGTTTTTCTTGGCGTTTTTTCCACACAAAAAAAAAACAAGTAGAAACTTAGCCTTAAGGGGGTGAAAAAGGGGTTTTTGTTTAAAGTCCCATACAAGTCTGTGGGAAATATATGTTACTGCACAACTTCCAAACGGCTGGAGATATTTCGATAATACTTGGTCACATGTTACTTATATGTCCACTTAAAATATAGGATAGTTAATTTAACCCTTAACTACCCTCATTTGTGAGGGTCGGGGTTTTTGTTTAAAGTCCCATGCAAATCTACAGGAAATGTATGTAGAGGACAGGATATGAGGATGGGACATAAGGACGGGATATGAGGACAGCATATGAGGTCGGGATATGGGGACGGGATATGAGGTCGGGATATGAGGACAAGATACGAGGTCGGGATACGAGGACAGGATATGAGGAAGGGATAAGAGGACGGGATATGCGGTTGAGATAGGAGGTCGGGATAGGAGGTCGGGATATGAGGACAGGATTTGAGGTCGGGATATGGGGACGGCATATGGGGATGGGATATGGGAACGTGATATGGGGATGGGATATGAGGACGGGATATGAGATCGGAATTTGAGGACGGGATATGAGGATAGGATATGAGGTCGAGATAGGAGGGCGGGATAGGAGGTTGTGATATAAGGATGGGATAGGAGGTCGAGATAGGAGGTCAGGATAGGAGGTTGTGATAGGAGGACGGGATATGAGGTCGAGATTGGACGACAAGATACGAGGTTGTGATAGGAGGACGGGATAGGAGGTCGGGATAGGAGGTCAGGATAGGAGGATGGGATATAAGGTGGGGATATGAGGACAGGATAGGAGGTTGAGATATGAGGACGGGATATAGGGTTGGGATATGACAACAATATGTGAGGAGGGGATATGAAGTCAAAAGCTTCCTCCTTCGTTGGTTTTCCTCCCCAACAAGATTTGGAAGGAAAAAACGGGCAACGCCGGGTACTCAGCTAGTACACATACATACACACACACTACTGACAAACACACACACACGCACACAAGCATACACACATTGTACTTTTTTCTCTCAGTCCTTCTGTCTTCTTCTCTGCAGTCATGCTGCTCCACACTCTTGGTTTCCATACCGGCACAATGTTCATATGACTCATCTGCCAGGTCCTTCAGCTTTAGCTACTTACATGTATACCTTAGGAATTATTGTAAATGGCGGCTGTGTGGGGTTTTTTGCAATTTGACTGACTGCAGAACTATTAGGCTGGAGGATTGCCGCCCCTGATGTCCTAGTAGAGCTCCACCTGAGGCGAGAACTTCAATTCACCTCATGACAAATCTCCTTTGTTTGATGAGGCTTCATCTGTTTGTCCTTTCGTTCTTGTTCACTTAGTATAGACTGTAGAATAGTGGTCTCAAAACTGTGGACCGCCAACTGCTGCAAAACTACATCTCCCAGCATGCCCGGACAGCAAACGGCTGTCCAGGCATGTTGGAAGATGTAGTTTTGCAACATCTGAGGGTCCAAAGTTTGGAGACCACTGCTGTAGAAGTTTCATCATAATACTCACATACAGAAAATAAATCTAAACATCCTCTCAGTCTTTTATGTAATACTATTAACTTTTGGAACTTATAATAAGAGACGATTAAAAAGAGACTTTTTTTTTTATCAACAAAGCAACTTCAAAAAATGATTTGACTTTTTCTCTACTTTCTGGAACAAGTCGGGATATAATTGCTATTCCCACCATGAGGTTCTTCATGTAACTTCATTTAATTAATCATAATGTGTCCCTGGTTTTTTTATTATTTATTTATTTATTTTTTATATATTTTTTTTGTAGTCCAAAACACACTCCTCAAGGAAGAAAGCTGAATTATTTGTAATAACAGTGGAAATTGCGACTGAGAATAAATCAAGACCCACGCGAGTCAGTTCAGTGGCATATCGGCAGGTTTGATGTTCATTTTTTTTATTTCATGTGAAGTCGCTCGCTTTCTCCGACGAATACTGATTATCCGCCTGTAATATACTCAGATATGCAAAGTCCACCATCCGGGAAAGACTTCATCTAAAAGCAAAATATGGCATTCTTATTTAATTAGACCTGAAATTACAATATTTTATTGCTCCTTTACTAACTAACCCATGACCTTGGAAAGGCCGGTGTGAATTATAAATGTACCACACTTGCATCTATAGTGTGGGCACAGCTTTCGGACATGCAAGGCGCCTACCGGGTTAAATGCACAGTATTTTACGCATTCTCTTATTGCCTTTATTCGTTTTTTATGACCAGTATTTTAAATCAATATATTATGATGCACAATAATTGAAAAAAATCCAGTCTACAGGTTTGTATAATTGAATGTTGGGTTTATGATAGGGAGTATGAATATAATAGCGGCGCAGCGCAGCAGTTAATATAATAATATCTTAATCAATTGATTATAATCCCAGTATGACCTCTATAGAATAAAGTCGTATCCTGCATTCAACCTTCCCATTCAGTTTTTCTCATGAAAATTACAATTCTATAACGTCCAGATACTTGAAAATATGTTGAATCAGATCTGTGCTTTAAGTTGTGATAATGGTACCTGTTATTAGTAATACAAATTAATATGCTATATATTAGCCTATTTGAATGACTTTTCTAATATACTTCTTAATAAAAAATGTTTGCTACGGCGAGCGCTCTGGATCGGCACTCTGACGGTGAGCGCTCACCCCCCCCCCCATTCCCCTGGCGGGACAGCGATTTGCATTGCGGGACGGGCCCGCATGCGAATTGTGGCCCATTCCCTACCAGCTTCTGCCCGGATCTCTGGTTCCCTGTGTGTGCGCCCCTGAATCTCAAGATTTCAAGGGCCAGTGCACTGCTAATTTGTGCCTGGTCCTTCCTCTATGTTATTTAAGGTAGCTCCTCCCCCTCTTCCCTGACGGATCTTTAGTGCCCCTTGCCTGAGATTAAGCGTTCCCTATTGTCTGTGGCCTTTCCCGTGTATTTTGACCCTTCCGCTACGTTATTTGATGTTGCACCTTTGCCGCCTGCCTTGACCTTTCTGCTAAGTCGGATTATGCCTCTTCCTTATCCTTCTGTACCTTGTCTTGCCCAGCTACCTGTTTGGTCAAGTCGTATCGGGGGTAGCGACCTGCGTGTCGCCTGCCGCAGCAAGCCCATCCTGCCTTGCGGCGGGCTCTGGTGAGGACCTGCAGCACCTTAGACTCCACTCCCCGATACGGCCCGTGTCATCTGCCACACAGGTCAGAATATCCACATCCAGCAACGTTACAGCAAGATCTGGCCATGGATCCAGCTGGGGTTCCTTTGCCTGATAATCTGGATCTTGCCTCTATCGTAGCTCTCCAGTCGCAGCAGTTGGCCCAGAAGGTGCAACAGTTAAACCAATTGTCACCGTTTGACACGTGTCGATCAGTCCAATAGAAAATCCCACTCAATGTTGGAGACAATTACATCCGCTTCTGCGCAGTATTATCATCTTAGATAAGACTCATGCTCACGCAGTAGCAGTTGCAATTATTCTCTTGTAGATAGCACATGCATGCATGCGCTGTTGCTTATTATTCCCTAATTATATAACTTGTTGACAAGATTTCACCACATAGCTATGAGTCATACTAACCAGTTTAATCTGGAAGAAACAAGTCCTCTAGCCCCAGCGGTGTCCTAAAGTAACCTTATTATTCACTTGAGAGGCAGTGATTACAATTTAATACACATTCAAATGACAGTCATGTCACACCTGTATCACATCCATGCACATAGAACTTATGGCGGAACCGTTCCCTATGGAACGAGCGAAGGTGGCCTTTGTCGTCAGTCTCTTAACTGGAAGGGCCATGGCCTGGGCAACCCTGTTATTGGACCGCAGTGATCCACTCATAGCTAATCTCCAGGCTTTCTTGATTGAATACTGAGGTGTCTTTGAAGAACCTGCACAAGCTTCTTCCACAGAGACGGCTTTGCTGAGCCTTTCATAGGGCAACTCTTCTGTGGGCAAGTGTGCCATCTGTTTTCACACCCTGGCATCGGAGTTCTTATGGAACAATGAAGTTCTTTGCGCCACCTTTAAAAGAGGACGTTCTAGCCATATTAAGGATACCCTTGCTGCCCGGGAATTGCCATCTACCCTGAATGAACTCATACAGTTGGCCTCTCGGATTGATATCCGTTTCTCAGAATGACATGAGGAACAACGTCATGAAAGGGAATCTGCACGACCTTAGCGCTTTCCTCGCCTGGCACCAGTCTTCCAGAAACCACCGCAACCTTGTACGTTGCCTCCCACAGTGGAAGTTATGCAGGTGGATCGGTCTCGCCTGCCTCTGCAGGAAAGAACTCGCCAACGAGCTGAGAACCTTTGCCTCTACTGCGCCAGTTCAGATAATTTCCTCAGAGACTGTCCTCTGCGTCCACAGTCACAGGGTTTGTGGAAGAGGCCTTCCTAGGTGTGAATACCTCCTCTCCACGCTTGCATATGACGGTCCAGCTCTCTCTACCCTCCAAAGAGACTATTTCCGTTCTTTCTTTTCTGGACTCTGGTTCCGCGGGAAATGTTATTGATGCCTCCTTAGTACATAGGTATCGTCTGCCGGTGTCCCGCCTTTTGAAGCCTTTGTACATCTGTTTGGTCAATGGAGAAAACTGGACTGTACTGTGTTATTCTGCTCGGAACCCTTATCTATGGAGGTTGGAGTCCTGCATAAGGAAAGTTTGTCCTTCTATGTACTTCCTCATTGTACCTCCGCTCTTCTACTTGGCCTTCCTTGGTTACAACTACATGCCCCTCATCTCTGTTGGGGATCCTACTGCTATAACAACTGTTTGCATAAACTTCCATCTAAGTTGGTGTCTCCTTCTACTCCTCTGCCCGGTTTGCCATTGTTTCTTTTGGACTTTGCTGACATTGTTTTATAGCCTTATTGCCCGAGACCACACCTCCTCGAGGAAGAATTTACCCTTTGTCTGTTCCCGAAACCCAGGCCATGTCTAATTACATTGAAGAAAATCTTCAGAAAGGATTTATCGAGAAGTCTTCTTCAAGCTTGACCTTCGTGGGGCCTATAATTTGATTCGTATACGAGAAGGAGACAAATGGAAGACTGTGTTTAATACTTGTGATGGACATTTCAAGTATCTTGTGATGCCTTATGAACTCTGTAATGCTCCAGCAGTCTTCCAGGAGTTTGTCAATGATATATTTCGTGACCTCCTATACTCCTATGTTGTCTATTTGGACGACATTCTCATCTACTCGCACAATGTACAGACTCATCGCTCCCACCTCCGTCACGTTTTACAACATCTCCGAGACAATCTTCTCTATGCTAAACTAGAGAAGTGTACTTTCGAAAAAAAAAAGTCTTCCTTTTCTGGGTTATATCGTTACCAGTCAAGGTCTTCAAATGGACCCTAACTAGTTGTCCGCGGTACTGGACTGGCCACGACCTTCTGGCTTGAAAGCTATTCAGCGCTTTCTCAGCTTTGCCAATTACTATCGGCAATTTATCCCTCATTATTCCACCTTAATAGTCCCATTTGTTTCTCTCATCAAGAAGACTTCTAATCCTAAGGTTTGGACTACGGAGGCTGAAGAAGCTATCAAACTGTTAAAATCCGCCTTCGCTTCAGCTCCGCTTTTATCAAGACCCGATCCAGGCAAACCATTTTTTTTGGGAGGTGGATGCTTCTTCAGTTGGAGCTGGTGCAGTTTTAACACAAAAGTCTTCTAAAGGAAGAATAGTAACCTGCTTTTTTTTCTCTAAGACCTTCTCTCCTGCAGAGAAAAATTATACCATTGGAGATCGCAAGCTCTTGGCAAAAAAGCTGGCTTTGGAGGAATGGTGTCATGTCATGTCACATACATGCACAATCTTTGTGGTTTATGGACTTCATCCTCGCCCCCCTCTTCCCTTGTCTTCTTCCTCCCGAGTTCCTATGGTAGATGAGCAAGTGCTAAATTTTTCCACCATCTGGCAGAAGACTCATCTCTCCCTTTTACATGCCATGTCTAATATGAAGTCTCAAGCGGACAGGAAAAAGTGTTCTCCTCCCAAATTCTCTCCTGGTGTCTGTTTTAAGGTACCCAGTTATAAACTTGGTCCTCGATATCTGGGTCCTTATAAAATCAAGAAAAGTTTAAATCCTGTGGCCTATTTAAATCCTGTGGCCTTCATCTGCCATCCTCTCTCCGGATCCCGAATTCCTTTCATGTCTCCCTCTTGAAACCTGTCTTCCATAACTGCTTTCCTAAAAAAGACATTTCTCCTACTTCCATCTCCAGTACCTCTGATGTTTATGTTGTTAAAGAGATTTTAGACTCCAAATTTTTCCTTGTAGATTGGGAAAGATTTGGGCCAGAGGAGAGGTCTTGGGAGCAGCAGGACAACATCTTAGACCGTGACCTCATTCTAAAATTCTTGTCCTCCACAAAGAGGGGGAGACCAAAAGGGGGGCGGGGGTATTGTTACGGTAAGCGCTCCAGTCTGGCGCTCCGAAGATACAAACAATATCAAGGTAGAAAACTAAAAAAGTAATAAAAAATAAAGGAAGAGTGGAAGGGTGAAAAAACAGTGACTGGTAGAGCTGAACAAATTTATTATCGGTCTGATGGCGAATCTGACTGTCAGAACTTTTTCAGATTCAGAACCCAATACAGATTTGAAAGTGCCCAGAATATTTTTCCATTAGCTTTTAGGCCCATGAAATCAAGTTACAATACTGTGTAATATGCTACTATTACCATAGTGTCATGAACAGGACACATAGCCGGAAGTGTTGTAGTGCAAGTCTTTTTATTTTATTGTTGTCTCTGACTGATTCCAGAATTCCATGTGGCCAGAGACAATATGTCATAAGTCACATGGTCTCCAGGAGGCGTGGCTATGCTACAGTGGGTGGGTGGATACTAGCATTACTTCACTAAATCCCCTCCACTCTTCTATCCACCCACCCCACTGCAGCATAGCCACACACCCCTGTAGAGCATGTGGCCTATGACATATTGTCTCTAGCTACATGTAATGCTGGGAAAGGTCAGAGACAACAGTAAAATGTAAAGACTTGCACTTCAGGGTGTGAAACGCTTCTTCCTCAGATGTGCAATGGCAAAATGCCATTGCACATCTGAGAAAGTGATGATTTACATCTGGAAACGTGTCACGTACGTGGCTTTATATGTTTTAATATATTTAAAACAGTAAATTTAAAACAGTGTTTTACATTTTTTTATACATTTGGAACAAATCATATTTAAGGCAAATCAACTGCTTACCTCTGCTTACCACCTAGCGTTGTACAATGCTTCCTTAAATTCTCAGATCAGTCCCTCTAAAAAATAGTAATTCGATCTAACACTGGCATAGTGCTGGGCAGCGACCACTGCCTCCGAGACACCATGCCCACAGGGGGAACGTCCTAGTGGCAAGGCAGCCCCGCTGCTTCCCAACCAAGCTCCTGGTTTTGGGCCACACCACCCCACAGACAAAGCATCACAGAAACAATGGCCACCACAGAGAACCACACCAGTGTGAACACCTACCATGTGCTCCCTACGGTGTCTTAGTGGCTGTGGTCGCCGCCCGGCGCTACGCCAGTGTTAGGTTAGGGACCCACTCTGACTAGGTGACCTTCATATGGCGAGTGGGCTTGTACTTATTGATCAAAATGTATACTAACAACCTGTTAGTTTTTTAAATTATGCTGAGAAGCAAGTAGATCAAAATACAAATGGTGGATGTGCGGCTGTGTTTCTCTTTTTGTGTTGTAATTTACAGATCTATTTAACTTTCTGGCACCAGTTGATCTGAAAAGTTATTTATTTTATTTTTTTTTTTTACCCTTATAAAAACTGCAATCCGGTTCAGAATTGTTGTCTCCAGTACAACAGACCTTCAAAATGTCCTAAGAAAAAAGAACAGTGCAATATGTATATAGTTCTGAAAGATAGAAAATCAAGTGAATAAATGGAGTATACTAGGATAGGAATGGGATATCTAAAGTTATGTTCTACTCAGAATCATGGCAAATAAATAGGTGAAATATTTATTATTTTAAACATTGATCATTTAATTCTTATGGACCATATTATAGACCTCGAAATTGGCTCTTGTCTTAGATATAAACATTAGTTGAGGCAATAAAAGAGTGATCTTTGTAATTTATTTGCTTGTATATAGTGTAGCTGATTCTGTTACTATGGCTTTTGTAACTGTTTCTGCTCCAGTTATAGTGCTAAGTGCTTGATAGCTTTAAACTAATTTATTGTTGGAGGCTAATTTTTAGATGCTTTTCTACAGTTGTTAGCCGCCCAGTTTACATCCTTTTATTACCCACTTATCAGTCCAAAGCAAGCTCTAATACTTCTCATTAAAATCTATATTAAGAAGTTGAATAACTTTGTAACTACATTGCATTAGTTGAACAGATTTGAGGCTTAGCCTTTATTATAGTCAACGCTCATCCACAGCTGCATTCATAATTTAGAAGGCTTCTGTGCTGATTGATTTGCATGCTGAAAATTGTAATATTTCAAGCATTATACAGTAACCTGATGTAGAAAAATACATCCCAGAAGACAGTGCAGCAGAAAATATTGCATTGGGAGCGCTACAAAGCTGGCAGATGAAGTCCCCGGGCCCTGAAGCAAAGTCTGTAACTTGGCCCCACATCTTCAAATGCAATTTATAATACTGGTATCCTCTAATGTAGGAAAGGGATTTTTGGATCACCTCAGACACCAGTCACTAGCAGCTACTACCTCAACACCTCAAACACAGTACAGTGGTCCCTCAACATACGATGGTAATCCGTTCCAAATGAACCATCATTTGTTGTAACCATCGTATGTTGAAGGATCCGTGCAATGTAAAGTATAGGACAGTGGTCTCCAACCTGCAGACCTCCAGATGTTGCAAAACTACAACTCCCGCAGGTTGAAGACCACTGGTATTGGGTGTTATACTCACATGTCCATGACCGTCACCGCTCGTCACCATTGACCTGGATGTCGCCCTCCATCGCTGTCGCCGCATCCCCGTGGTGTCCCCAACGCTCCGAGAAGGTCTCTGCTGCCTGGGAACGTCGTTCTCTGTCGCCGCCATCACGTCGCTACGCACGCCACTCCTATTGGATGACGGGACGGCATGCATGGCGAAGTGATGACGACGAAGGAGAGCGCCGGCGATGCAGGGGATCTCGAGGAGTTTGCTACGAAGATCAGAGGACAGGTGAGTGATCGTCAGCGGACCACACGGGGCACCATAAATGGCTAACCGGTGGCAGCTGAAGCAGTCTGTGCTGCCGGATAGCCGTTTATGCGATGGCCCCGACATAGAAAAGCATTGTATGTTGATGCTGCCTTCAACATGCAATGGCCTCTGAGAGGTGATCATATGCTGAAATGATCGTATGTCGGGGCCATCGTAGGTCGGGGGGTCGCTGTACTTGCATCCCTGAACACAGTGGTGTCTTTGCTCAGGAGAAATTCTTACAGTTATATCACAGAACCTAGATAATGCACACAATGCTATCGTACTAAAAGGAAAATAACTACACTAAAATCACAGTACAGGGATAATTAACTTGGTGATGTAACAACGAGGGATTAGAAACACAGTGATGTCACTTAGATGCCATCGGTATAATAATCACTGCACATGAAAAATTACAGTGATGTCACAACGAGAGATAATAAATACAGTGATGTCCTATTAATGCCACAGGTATATTAATCACTGCACAAAAATAATTACTGTTATGTCAAAACCAGGGATAATAAACACAGTGATGTCACACTGATGTCATAGCTAACATAATCACTGCACAGAAATAATAAATACAGTGATGTCACAGCTAGGCATAATAAACAGCAAACACACATTGATGCCATAGTTATAATAATTACTGTACAGGAATAATAATGACAATGATATCACAGTGAGGAATAATAAACACAGTGATGTGACATTGGTACCATAGGTATAATAATCGCTGTTCAGAAATAATACATTCAGAAATGTTACAATGAGGAATAATAAACAGTGATGTCACAATAATACCATATTAACTGTACATATATAATACATTCAAGTAATGTTACAGTTAGGAATAATTAATAGTGTTGCTCGCGAATATTCGCAATTCGAATTTTAATCGCAAATTCGTGAATATTGCAAATATAGCACTATATATTCGCAATGACGAATATTTGCTTTTTTTTTTTTGTTCACAGTACACATCACAGTGATCACTGATCATCCCTCTCTGCTCTTCGCATATGCGCATATTCGCGAATATTGAGCCCTCGCTTCTTTAATGGTATAGGGAACTAATGGGCTAGTGCAGTGGTATCCAACCTGCGGACCTCCAGATGTTGCAAAACTACAACTCCCAGCATGCCCGGACAGCCGTTGGCTGTCCGAGCATACTGGGAGTTGTAGTTTTGCAACATCTGGAGGTCCACAGGTTGGAGACCACTGCACTAGTGCATTAACTCTGTGATTTTTTGCCCATTGAAACAAATAGGCCCATTGTGGTCTATGGGGATCTCATGGCATGTAAAACTGTAAGATAAGCAGGAGGGTCTCGGAAGTACAGTCGATGGGGGACCGTGCGGTGGTTCAAGTCCTGGGGTGGGACGGAGTGTTACAGTGTTGTCTTTTAACTTTTTTACTCGTGATTGACAAATGTAGTTGGTAATTAAGAAAGCCTTTGAACCGTGGGAACTAGGTCAATTGGCAATTAACTGGGTGTTTGAACCATGAGAACTAGGTTAATGGGGTTAATTGAAACTGGATGTAATGTGTAAGGCTGGGTATTCATCAAAACCTGTCAGGAGGAAATGTTTCTGAGTTGCTCATAGCAACCAATCAGATCGCTTCCTTCATTTTTCAAAGGCCTTTTCAAAAATGAAAGAAGCTATCTGATTGGTTGCTATGGGCAATACAGAAACATTTCCTCTGGATAGGTTTTGATAAATCTCCCCTATAGGGGGAGATTTATCAAAACCTGTGCAAAGGGAAAGTTGTCCAGTTGCCCATAGCAACCAATCAGATCGCTTCTTTCATTTAGCAGAGGTCATATGAAAAATGAAAGAAGCAATCTGATTGGTTGCTAAGGACAACTCATCAGCTTTTCCAGGAAAATCTGCTGAGTTGCCCATAGCAACCAATCAGTTTGCTTCTTTCATTTAGCAGAGGCCTTGTGAAAAATTAAAGGAGCGATCTGATTGGTTGCTATGGGCAACTCAGCAGCTTTTCAAGGAAAGTAAAGTTTAACCACAACACTGTAACACTGTAACACAACACTGTAACCCTGGGACTCGAACCACCGCACAGTCTCCAATACACTGTACTGCCGAGACCCTCCTGCTTATCATACAGTTTTACATACTGTGAGATTCCCATAAACCACAATGGGCCTATTCGTTTCAGTGGGCAAAATATCACAGAGTTAATGCACTAGGCCATAAGTTCCCCATAAAGAATGAGGGCTCAATATTCGCGAATATGCAAAGCCATTTTCGCACATGCACATATATTTTCGTATATGCTCATAAAAAAATGAATATGGGAATTTCGTGAATATATGACGAATATTCGTCCATAAATTTGTGAAATATCGCGAATTTGAATATGTCCTATGCCACTCATCACTAATAATAAACAGTGATGTCACATTAATGCCATAGGTGTAAAAATCACTGTACAGAAATACATTCAGTAGGATCACATCATAATACTAAAGCATTGATAATCTGGCTTAGTTACTTAGTATACTCTACTAGTCTAGGGCCTCCTGTCTTTGACAGGAGTCCCTGCTCCTGCACATAATTTGCATTGATGTTTGCTGAGCAATTACCAATTTGGATCTGAATCTTAACTGAATTGGACCAGAAGCTCATCTCAGAAGATTCGCTAGTTTTGAATTAATAGTGGCAATACTGTACAAAATGTTTTTTCTTACCATAGTAGGTGTATAGCTCCAAAGCTGAAAAGGGCAGAAACAACAGTAAGACAGGAGAAAAATAACTAAGGAAATCTAATTTAACCTTTTTCTGAAATTGCTGTTTTTAATTAAGAATATATGCAGTGACGCCTTTGAGTTGAACATTTACAAAACATTTACAAAAAAGATTTTGTACAGTAGCTGAAACTGTGATATCCATCTGTAATATCACAGAGCAAGTCATGTGCAAAACTCAGAGGACCCTGGACTATTTTGCTGCATGGATAAACAAATAATGGGACGTGAAGAGTGTGCAATGATGAATCCATGAGTATGAAGAAGGTCATAGTTACAGTTACGATCAATCCTCCCTTGGGGCAATTCAGTAAACAAGCATACAGAACACTTTGTCTAGACTGGTAGAAGACTTAATACTTCCATCAACAAAAACAATAGAATGGTTTACTTCTAGTAATACAATGGATAGAGGAATCCAAAGTTATCCAGCGCTCAGTGCTCATTTAATCAATAGTTTTTTTTTATTAAATCCATAGTAAAGTGTTGGGCACAATTAAGTACTTTCATTAGTAGTGCAACTTTTGGTTTTGAGTTAATCCACTATTAATATCAATGGCCACTGTTCTCTACCCTTTTCAACAAGTGAATGCCAAAGGAATGTGGGTACATTATAAACTTCTATGGGCATTATTGGAGCTCTTACCCAAAGGCCCCCTAATTCTGGTATTTTTGGAATTGTCAATATTTACAGGTACAGATGTAGCACATGCCAATTTGACTTGTGGCAAGTTACATCTATCAGTGTTTCCATAAGACCCTGTGCTATTAGCTCAGGGTGTCATAGAAAGAAGGCAGGGGGAGTAAGTTAAGGATATGTTATGCATTCTCTAGCTGTCAAAAAATTTCCTAGGATGTCCCTTCCCTTCCTGGTAGTACTAGGCTGCCGATGCTTGGTTTATACATGGATGTTTAAGGTTGGAAAAAATATTTCTTACCATATTCTATAACTAGCCAGGTACAAAACTAGGCAACAGCAGCAGCTTAGTATCATCAGGATGGGAAGGACCATTCATTTTGCACAACACAACAGATTTTGAAGTATAGACGTTGTGAGGAGGGCTACCGATTTATGACATGGAGGCTATCCTGAGTAGGGGGAAATTAAGAATTGATGTTGTTTAATTTTATGTTGGAATGGGAAGTGTTTAATTGCGACAATATGTCATAATTGGACCTGAATTGCTATATTTTTTTCTTTTTTCAAGATGCATTTTTACAGCAAAGGTACAGAAATTGCACTGGTACCTAAGTCTCCCATTCGATCATAACCTGACGAAGAGGGGGTCCCGCCCCTCGAAACGCGTTGTTCGTATGCCTTTGTAAAATAAATTGTTTGTTGTTTTAAAAGTCCGTTCTCTGCCAGGTATCATTTACTAGCCCGTCCTTACTGAGAGGAGAGCGCCGCTGACTGCACTACTTCATTGGGAGCCGTTTTCTCCATCACTTTCTGTCACTCTATGTGAACTAAGGAAAATCCTCCTGCATGGTGATACCCCTCTTAGTCCCTTAGCCCAGCCATCACCCAGTGGGCTGTCAACCTGCACATCTTCTTTACAAGCAGGCCAAATATATATATATATATATATAGAAAGGAGAAGACTGTAGCACTCCAATAAGATGAAAAGTGAATGTGGCTTTATTCCAATTCAAACATCAAGGCAACGTTTCAGCTGCACGCAGGCAGCCTTTGTCAAGCAGTTACATAGTGCACATGGTGCGGTATATATATGGTGGAAGGACATGACGTCACAATTACATCACATCATTAGCATATCAAAACAAACAACCAATATATATTATATTACATCATAATCATTGTATATCAGGCAGTGGTAAACCACAAGTGCATATTTAAGTGTACAGTGGTAATATACGTAAAAAAATGTGAAAAAAACTCACAAAGTGAACCTACAGAGACGGGGTCACTGGGCGGGTCCTGCGTGATGTAACAGGAGAACATCGGGCGCTCCGTCCTGTGGCGGAGTGGCGCGCGATGTTCAATGCAGCAGAGGAATGCTTGGACCGCAACCGGAAGGTGGGGTTGGAACGCAACCGGAAATGGTGCGATCGCACCCAATCGCATGGATGAAAAAGAACAGAGGAAACTGCAGTTCGGGCATGGGGGGATGTCGCGCACGCGCAGTGAATGGGTATCACATGCGCATGCGCAGAGAACCCGCTGTCTGGCAAAGAGCGAGGAGGCATGTCTGGCCATTATTGTTGAGGGCAGCTAGAAGGGCAAAATAAAAGAAAATAATAAAGAAGTGGCGGAGCAGCAGGGGTATGAATAGGGGTGCACCTAAAAATAGTTGTACTGTGTAAGGGCGAAAAATCTTATATATATTTCGCCTAGCACAGACAGCAATAGATAAACGGGGCCACACAAGCAGAACCATGCATACTGGACACTGCACTCTGGACCCTCTCTAGGGAGTTGGGAGACCTACCGAAAGGATCCCCAACATACAGATGGAGGGAAGGGACTACCTCTATGTAGATAGGGGAGTCCTGCCCACCAAACCCTAGTCACTGAGGGTGGCCTTTATTTGATGCCCACGCCAGAAGTGTCCATCAAGTGCTCGCACACGTCGCTGGCCCACCTATAATGAAGGTAAGTAAGGGGTGCACCAATTGGAATATAGAAAATATGCCCCACCACTGCGGTTAAGAAATTGCAACAGGAAAAAACGGCAGACATGAAAAGCAGGCCATATAAGTATAGGAAAAATATAGGAGGATAAAAAGTAAATAAAAATAATATATATAAAAGAATAATAAAGGCAAAAATAAAATAAAAATAATAATAAAGTTTTTCCGGTTGCTGTTCAAGGTGAGAGAAGCAGGTGAATATAGGTCACGCAGGATCCGTTCCGCCGTCTCTGCAAGAAGAAGATAAAAGGAGGAGATAAATCATCTCGAATGGCAATATGTAAACATACATACTCAGGGGGGCAATCTACAAGACAACAGAATGTCTGGGGTAACTTAAAGATTAGAAATAGGGAAATCGATATTCAGGCCGTTAGGTTTGAGACATTTTAATTCAAAGATCCACCATAGTTCTCGTTTATGTAGTAAGGCCATACGGTTACCACCTCTTTTGAGTGGAGGAATATGGTCGAGAAGTACAAAACGTAAATCACGTTCAGAGTGGCCGGACTCAATAAAGTGTTTCGGGACTGGGAGATCCAATCTCCCCTTGCGGATTGTGTACCGGTGTTGATTAAATCTGGTACGGAACTCACCGGTTGTTTCCCCCACATACAGAAGATTGCAGGGACAAAGTAAAGCGTAAATGACAAAACTGGAGGTACATGTGAGGTAATGTCTCAACGTATAACTTTTGTCGGAGTTGGGGTGTAAAAAAGTGGGACCTTTTATCATTTTGGGACAGTTGATGCAGTGACAGCATGGATAGCAGCCTCTGCTTCTCACTGTCAGGTAGCGTTGTCCTGTGCGGGATTTATCTGCCACATCTGTCTTAACAAGCCTGTCACGTAAGTTGGGTGGTCTTCTATATGACATGAGAGGTGGTACTTGGAACTCTTGAATATGTGGGAAAGCCTGTTTGAGTAGGGGCCAGTGTTGTCGGATAATAGATGAAATTTGACTGGATTTGTCGCAGAACTGTGTGACAAATGCAATGCGGTTAGAGGGGGACTTGGTTTTTGGTTGATGAATCAGGGACTGGCGGTCCATCGCTAGGACTTCCTGTTTGCATTGTGCAGTAAGTTTTTTGGGGTAGCCCCGTTTAGCAAAATTGGAGGCCATCTTATCCAGTATGTCAGAGATCAGATGTTGATCACTGACAATCCTACGGGCCCTAACCATCTGGCTGCGGGGAAGAGACTTAATCATGGGACGTGGGTGATGACTGGAAAAGTGGAGAATCGAGTTACAATCAGTGGGTTTGGTAAAGAGACTGGTGGTTAATGTGTCTTCGCTAACAGAGACCAAGGTGTCTAGAAACTGAATAGAAGAGTGAGAAAAATTGAGGGTGAACTGAATGTGTGGACAAATAGAATTGAGGAAGGACTGAAAAGAAAGCAGAGACTCGTCGGAACCGCACCAAATGAGGAACACATCGTCTATGTATCGCCACCACCCCAGCACTTGGCTGAAGTGGTGGGATACATAGACGTGTGACTCTTCCAGCGACGCAACAAAGATGTTGGCGTACGTTGGGGCCACATTGGTCCCCATGGCGGTTCCGGCGATTTGTGCATAAAATGTGTCATTGAACAAAAAATAATTGTTAGAGAGAACAAAATCGAGGAGAGAGATAATGAACTGAGTTTCAGATAAAGAGAAATCAGGAGTGATAGCGTGAGTGACTGCTGCGATGCCTTCCGCATGGGGGATTGAGGTGTACAGGGACACTATATCGAGGGATGCTAGTGTGACATCCCTCGGTATTGGTACTGATTCGAGTTTTGATAGAAAATCAGAGGTGTCTCTAAGGAATGATTTAGCACGAGTGGCATATGGACGTAGAAGCTGATCAAGAAAAATGGAGGCATGACTGGTGATGGAATCCCTACCGGAGACAATTGGTCGTCCGGGAGGGTCCACCAAGGACTTATGAATTTTGGGTAATAGGTAGAGAATTGGTGTCACCGGGTGCGAAACCATCAGAAAAGAGCAAAGGTTGTCATCAATCAATTGTTGGTCGAGAGCAGGAGTAAGTATAGCTGCTAATTTACGTTCAATATCATTAATGGGGTCTCTGGACAATTGTTTATATGTACTGTGGTCATTAAGCTGGCGTAAGGCCTCGCAAATGTATTTGCTGCGGTCAAGGACAACTATTGCGCCTCCTTTGTCGGCAGGTTTTAAAATCAAATTATGGTCCTGCATAAAGGATTGTAAGGCTAAGATTTGCTGGGAAGTAAGATTAGGATGCTTAAGTTGACCCGGACTAGATCTTAGTGTAGCAACATCTTGGTTGACAAAAGTACAGAAAGTATCAAGTATACTAATGTTAACAGTAGGAGTAAATTTACTTTTCTTAGGTAAAACAAAATTATCAAATTTAAAGGAAATCTTAGCTGATTCTGCGGATGTGGTTCCAGGCCCCACGAGAGCATGGTTGGGGTCAGAGAACCAGAGCCGTAGTTTCAGTTTACGAAAAAACTGTTGTAAATCAATTTCAAGAGAAAACCAATCTACTCTGTTAGCGGGGCAAAAATTTAAGCCTTTACTCAAAACATCAAGTTGATCATAAGACAAATTAGTTGAAGAAATATTTACCACGTTTTGTTTTGACGTTTCGTGGTCACTTTCACTGGTTGGACTTTGGGGGGACGTCCCCTTGTTCTTCCTACGCCTCCATTGTTTGCTTCCTCCCCGTCTGGTGGGTCGCTTAAAGGTGGACGAGGTCCTAAAAAAGACTGGCTATTATGTTTAAGTCCATGTGGGCCGGTGGCAGTGTCCGTTGAAGAAGAAGTTTGTGCAGTCCGAGTGTCCTGATTCTTAAAGTCTCTAATCCGCTTGGAGCGTTTATTGGTGAGGTCATTCCATGTGTACACACGGGCATTCTCATAATCAAGGCTGTCCCTGTGCCATTTATGGCGTTTAAAGTTCTCTTGCTCGCTCCTCGATTTTTGGAGGGAGCCAATTTGTTTTTGCATAAAGGTATCAACCTCAGTGGAAGAGGAGGATGATTTTAAAGTATCCTCCAGTGAAGTCATTTTAGTGCGTGTAGTAACAATGTCTCTCTGGAGAAAGTCAATATTAAGCAAGATGAGTTCAAGAGAGAATCGATTAGCAATAGATTCATATTTGGTTCGGTATTCTGGATCACTTGTATATGCATTGTCCTGTGGTTGTACCCTAAGACCACGGGGAATCCTTTGGGTTTTAAAATATTCGCCCAAAGTAGTAAGATGTAAGGTTAAAGACAACATTTTACTAGATTCCATTTCATATAGACGTTGAATATCGTTAACAGAGGGGGTATGAAGGAAAGTAGCGTCCCCATCAACACAGGACAGAAGTCTGTCAATGTCCCCATCTGAGTATGTAGATGTTGTAGTTGGTGCCACAGTACCTGTTGGTAAGGAGATGGAAGATGCATCCATATTGAAAGTAATGAAATCCAACTGTAGGTGCAAGCTCTGATGACCAGTAGCAAAACAAAGGATAAGGAGCAGCACTCTGTCACACATTTGTCACACAGTTCTGCGACAAATCCAGTCAAATTTCATCTATTATCCGACAACACTGGCCCCTACTCAAACAGGCTTTCCCACATATTCAAGAGTTCCAAGTACCACCTCTCATGTCATATAGAAGACCACCCAACTTACGTGACAGGCTTGTTAAGACAGATGTGGCAGATAAATCCCGCACAGGACAACGCTACCTGACAGTGAGAAGCAGAGGCTGCTATCCATGCTGTCACTGCATCAACTGTCCCAAAATGATAAAAGGTCCCACTTTTTTACACCCCAACTCCGGCAAAAGTTATACGTTGAGACATTACCTCACATGTACCTCCAGTTTTGTCATTTACGCTTTACTTTGTCCCTGCAATCTTCTGTATGTGGGGGAAACAACCGGTGAGTTCCGTACCAGATTTAATCAACACCGGTACACAATCCGCAAGGGGAGATTGGATCTCCCAGTCCCGAAACACTTTATTGAGTCCGGCCACTCTGAACGTGATTTACGTTTTGTACTTCTCGACCATATTCCTCCACTCAAAAGAGGTGGTAACCGTATGGCCTTACTACATAAACGAGAACTATGGTGGATCTTTGAATTAAAATGTCACAGAGTGCTGCTCCTTATCCTTTGTTTTTATATATATATATATATATATATATATATATATATATATATATATATACATATATAAATTAACTCTTTAAAATTCATAAAAAATTTAAACAAATCAGTTATGCAATCATCAATTTTAAGTCCATGATATGCATGCAATTTCTCCATTAACCACTTAAGGACCAAGGGCGTTCAGGTATGCCTTTGCTCCCTGGTACTTAAGGACCAAGGGCGAACCTGTACACCCGTGGGAATTTCGGTCCCCGTCGCGCGCTGGGCGGGGACCGGACCGGGATGACTGCTGATATCTATCAGCAGGCACCCCACGCAAATGCCCAGGGGGGTCATCAGATGAATTCACACTAGCATTTTGTGCCGATTCCGGGTCACGTGGGTTTATGGTGACCCGGAATATAAGGGGGATCGCGGTTGTCTAATACACCCATGATCCCCATGAAGGGATAGGAGTGAGGTGGCAGGAGTGCCATCCCTCCTATCCCTGCTATTGGTTGCCAGAAACGACGACCAATAGCAGATTGGGGGCAGGGATTTTAACTTTCGGTTTCCCCGTTCTGCCCACCCACAATAGACGGGGCAGGACGGGGAAAGATCCACTTACCCATCCGGAGGCAGCGGGCGACGGTGATCGGATGGGCGGCGATGTCGTGCGGCTGGCTCGCTGGATTGTACGGAAGCCGGTGAGTTGCCTAGCAACATCTGGAGGGCTACAGTCTGAGACCATTATACAGTGGTCTCTAAACTGCAGCCCTCCAGATGTTGCAAAACTACAACTCCCAGCATGCCCAGACAGCTGTTTGGGCATGCTGGGATTTGTAGTTTGCAACAGCTGGAGGGCTACAGTTTGAGACCACTATACAGTGATCTCTAAACTGTAGCCCTCCATATCTTGCAAAACTACAACTCATAGCATGCCCACACAGCAGTTTGCTGTCAGTTTGCATGCTAGGATTTGTAGTTTTGCAACATCTGCAGGGCCAAAGTTTGGAGATCACTGTGCAGTGGTCTCTAAACTGTAGCTCTCCAGATGTTGCAAAACTGCAAATCCCATCATCCGAAACAGCAAACAGCTGTCTCGGCATGTTGGGAGTTGTAGTTGCGTACCTCCAGCTGTTGCATACAGTGGGGATCAAAGGTTTTGGCACCCCAGGTAAAAGTTTGTATTAATGTGCATAAAGAAGCCAAGGAAAGATGGAAAAATCTCCAAAAGGCATCAAGTTACAGATTACACATTCTTATAATATGTCAACAAAAGTTAGATTTTATTTCCATCATTTACACTTTGAAAATAACAGAAAACAAAAAAATGGCATCTGCAAAAGTTTGGGCACCCTGCAGAATTAATATCTTGCACTGCCCCCTTTGGCAAGTATCACAGCTTGTAAACGCTTTTTGTAGCCAGCCAAGAGTCTTTCAATTCTTGTTTGAGGTATCTTTGCCCATTCTTCCTTACAAAAGTCTTCCAGTTCTTTGAGATCTCTGGGCTATCTGTCACACACTGCTCTTTTAAGGTCTATTCATAGATTTTCAATTATGTTGAGGTCAGGAGATTGTGAAGGCCATGGCAAAACCTTCAGTTTACGTCTCTCGATGTAATCCCCCGTGGATTTCGAGGTGTGTTTAGGATCATTATCCATTTGTAGAAGCCATCCTCTCTTTAACTTCAGCTTTTTCACAGATGACATCAAGTTAGCATCCAAAATTTGCTGACATTTTATTGAATCCATTTTTCCTTCTACTCGTGAGATATTCCCTGTGCCACTGGCTGCAATACAACCCCAAAGCATGATTGATCCACCCCCATGCTTAACAGTTGGACAAAGGTTATGTTCATTAAATTCTGTTCCCCTTCTTCTCCAAACGTACCTTTGCTCATTCCAGCCAAAAAGTTAAATTTTAACCACAGAACTTGTTTCCAAAATGCATCGGGCTTGTCTATATGTTAATTTGCAAAGTTCAAACACTGATTTTGGTGGTGAGGGCGTAGAAGAGGTTTTCTTCTGATGACTCTTCCATGAAGACCATATTTGTACAAGTATCTCTTTATAGTGGAATAGTGTACCACAACTCCAGTTTCTGCCAGATCTTTCTGGAGGGATTGTGCAGTCAAACGTGGGTTTTGAATTGTTTTTCTCACAATCCTGCGAGCTGTTCTGTCTGATATTTTTATTGGTCTTCCAGGTCTTGCTTTAACTTCCACTGTTCCTGATGACTGCCATTTCTTAATTACATTCCGAACAGAGGATATTGACATCTGAAAACGTTTTTCTATCTTCTTATAGCCTTCTCCAGCTTTGTGAGCGTCAACCATTTTCAGTTCCAGAAAATGCAATAGGAGTACGCGCTCCCATGGCATCCAGACTAAGGAAATCAGAGAGTTTCCGAAATGCGTCGATGTTCAAGCTTTGTGGACTAGGGAGCACCTATAGTGACGTCTCTATTCATTGCCCATCACACCGAGTGACTTACATAGTGGACACAGTCTGGTCGAGCGCTCTCCCACTGCCCGTCCATATCCGGAGGATTACATAACTACTCCAGGACCCCCTATTCACAGGAACACGGACGGATGTACCCAGCTCATGCTACATGCATGTAACATATCACGTATTACTGTCATTTGCAGCGCTGGATTACCCCCGAAACGGCACACTGTACTGACGGGCCAACATCTCATAGGGTGTATCGACACAGTGACCTAATACTGTTTATTCTCAATCGTCAGGTATTACTAGTGTCATTACAAACATACATCCTCACTATTTGAGTCATTCATTACACTTTTACTTAATTTTCATTATATTGATTCCTCTTCCAGTCTTCCAGTTTTACATTCACCGCAGCAACAGCTTGTCTAAGCATCCACTCAAAAGTTACAGTTATCAGGTAGGTTCTTTTGCATTCCGTGAGTTATCCATCTGGTTTATCCATTTTAAATTCTCTCATACATTATTGTCTTGCCCACTCAGCGCGTACACCCATTGTATTTTCAGTTTTTATTCATTATTGTGTACGATATAAAGGGAAAGCGTATGAGAGTACAGCGGCAGAGTAGACACCTTCTCACACCCTCCATCGCTTGTGTATATCCATTTATTTTGTATTTTCAGTTTCAGATTTCTAGACAACTGCTTAGAAGAACCCATGGTGCTGATTGTTGGGGCAAGGTCAGATGAGTCTGGGCATTT
The DNA here is from genome assembly GCF_029499605.1 of Hyla sarda. Taxonomy (NCBI): domain Eukaryota; kingdom Metazoa; phylum Chordata; class Amphibia; order Anura; family Hylidae; genus Hyla; species Hyla sarda. The sequence goes on from NC_079193.1 coordinate 65,005,722, forward strand.
TAAACCTTTGAGATTGACATCACCTGGTCTTCCCAGATGATGATAGAGAACAATCCATGACACTGGCAGGTCTCAGCTTTGCAAAGGGGGCAGCACATGCTATAAATTCTGCAGGGTGCCCAAACTTTTGCAGATGTCATTTTTTTTGTTTTCTGTTATTTTGAAAGTGTAAATGAAGGAAATAAAATCTAACTTTTGTTGACTTATTATAAGAATGTCTAATCTGTAATTTTAGAGATTTTTCCATCTTTCCTTGGCTTCTTTATGCACATTAATACAAATTTTTACCTGGGGTGCCCAAACTTTTGATCCCCACTGTAACTACATCTCCCAGCATGCCCTTCGGCAATCAGTACATGTTGGGAGTTGTAGTTTTGCAACAGCTGGAGGCACACTGGTTGGAAAATACTGAGTTAGGTAACAGAACCTAACTGAAGGTTTGCCAACGAGTGTGCCTCCAGCTGTTGCAAAAGTACAACTCCCAGCATGCACGGTCAGTCAGTACATGCTGGGAGTTGTAGTTTTGAAACAGTTGGAGGTTTGCCGCCCCCCCCCCCCCCCCCATGTGAATGTACAGGGTACATTCACACGGGCAGGTTTACAGGGAGTTTCTTGCTTCAAGTTTGAGCTGTGGTAAATTTTTCGCCATAGCGCAAACTCCTAGCGGGAAACTCACTGTAAACCCACCAGTTTGTTAAAAACACTACACTACACTACACTAACACATAATGAAGGGTAAAACACTACATATACACCCCCTTACACTGTCCCCCCCTCCCCCCAATAAAAATGAAAAATGTATTGTTCGGCAGTGTTTCCAAAACGGAGCTTCCAGCTGTTGCAAAACAACCCCCAGCATTTCCAGACAGCCACTGACTGTCCAGGCATGCTGTGAGTTTAGCAACAGCTGGAGGCACCCTGTTTGGATATCACTGGCATAGAATACCCCTATGTCCACCCCTATGCAATCCACACCGTCTATCTGGTGTAGGATTCTATTGTGGCACTTGTAGTCTGCTGCAGGCATCCTCCATTGTATGCATTTTTATGCTGGGATTGCCCCTAGCAACGGACTACAAGGGCAGGATCTTCTCCCCTAGTATAAATGCACAACCGCATTTGGGGTTGAGCACCTCCAGCCATTTGAGAACACGTTTTTTGCTGCTGTTTAAATTTTATACTTGGAGGTGTGTAAACTCCATATGTAATGCGCCTTGAACATTTTCCCGTGCCATTTGAGAAACCTTGGCGTTGGTGTGCGGGCTCTGGTATGTCCTTCATATAAGGATACACTGGCGAATGTCTTAATTTTAACATCAGTGTTGAGGGATTAGCCAATGTCATTGTATACATCTACCACAGTAGTGCACTTAAATTCCTGCATTGTAGTATTCTAATTGTTACACAACCACACCGTCTATCTGGTGTAGGATTCTATTGTGGCACTTGTAGTCGGCTGCAGGCATCCTCCATTGTATGCCTTTTTTATGCTGGGGATTGCCCCTAGCAATGGACTACAAGGGCAGGATCTGCTCCCCCAGTATAAATGCACAACCGCATTTGGGGTTGAGCACCTCCAGCCATTTGAGACCACGTTTTTTGTTGTCACCCCTATGCAATCCCAAATTTAGTCCTCAAATGCGCATGGCGCTCTCTCACTTCAGAGCACTGTCGTATTTCAAGGAAATAGTTTAGGGCCACATATGGGGTATTTCCATACTCGGGGGACATTGCACTACAAATATTGGGGGGCTTTTTCTCCTTTTACCCCTAAAATGCTGGTGTTACCCTAAATTTTTCATTTTCACAAGGGAAAATAGGAAAAAAGCCAACCAAATTTTGTAACCTATTTCGAGTATATAGATAACCCATATGTGGATGTAAAGTGTTCTGCTAGCGAACTACACTGCTCAGAAGAGAAGGAGTGCCATTGGGCTTTTGAAGAGAAAATTTGTCCAGAATTGAAGGTCATGTGTGTTTACAAAGCCCCCTGTGATGCCAGATCAATTGACCCCCCGCCCCCCCACATGTGATCCCATTTTGGAAACTACACCCCTCATGTAGTTTCATAAGGGGTGCAGTGAGCATTTACGTCCCACAGGTGTCTGACAGATTTTTGGAACAGTGGTCCGTGAAAATGAAAAATGTAATTTTTCATTTGCACAGCCCACTGTTCCAAAGATCTCTCAAACGCCAGTGGGGTGTAAATGCTCACTGCACCCCTTATTAAATTCTGTGAGGGGTCTAGTTTCCAAAATGGGGTCACATGTGGGGGGGGGGAGGGGTCCACTGTTCTGGCACCATGGGGGGCTTTGTAAACGCACATGGCCCCCGACTTCCATTCCAAACAAATTCTCTCTCCCATAAGCTCAATGGCGCTTCTCCTCTCCTGAGCATTGTAGTGCGCCAGCAGAGCACTTGACGTCCACACATGGGGTATTTCCATACTCAGTAGAAATGGGGTTACAAATTTTGGGGGTAAATTTTCTCCTGTTACCCCTTGTAAAAAATTTAAATTCTCATTTACACATCCAACTTTAATGAAAAGTCGTCAAACAGTGGGCTGTTTAGGCTCACTGGACCCCTTGTTACGTGCCTTGAGGGGTGTAGTTTCCAAAATAGTATGCCATGTGTTTTTTTTTTTTGCTGTTCTGACACCATAGGGGCTTCCTAAATGTGACATGCCCCCCAAAAAACCTTTCAGAAAAACTCACTCTCCAAAATCCCATTGTCGCTTTTTCCCTTCTGAACCCTCTACTGCGCCCGCCGAACACTTGACATACACATATGAGGTAATTCCTTACTCAAGAGAAATTGGGTTACACATTTTAGACAGATTTATCTCCCTTTACCCTTTGTAAAAATTCAAAAACTGGGTCTACAAGAACATGCAAGTATAAAAATTGAAGATTTTGAATTTTCTCCTTCATTTTGCAGCTATTCCTGTGAAACACTTAAAGGGTTAACACACGAATGTCATTTTGAATACTTTGAGGGGTGCAGTTTTTATAATGGGGTCATTTGTGGGGTATTTCTAATAAGAAATCCATTCAAATCCACTTCAAACCTGAACTGGTCGATGAAAAATTCCGATTTTGAAAATTTTGTGAAAAATTGGAAAATTGCTGCTGAACTTTGAAGGCCTCTTATGTCTTCCAAAAGTAAAAACATGTCAACTTTATGATGCAAACATAAAGTAGACATATTGTATATGTGAACCAAAATATAATTTATTTGGAATGTCTATTTTCCTTACAAGCAGAGAGCTTCAAAGTAAGAAAAATGCTAAATTTAAATTTTTTTAAATTACATTTAGGAATTTTTCACCAAGAAATGATGCAAATATCGACAACATTTTACCACTATCATAAAGTAGAATATGTCACAAAAAAAATCTTGGAATCAGAATGAAAGGTAAAAGCATCCAAGAGTTATTAATGCTTAACCCCTTAAGGACCCAGCCATTTTACACCTTAGGACTCGGCCATTTTTTGAACATCTGACCACTGTCACTTTAAACATTAATAACTCTAGAATGCTTTTACTTATCATTCTGATTCCGAGATCGTTTTTTCATGACATATTCTACTTTAACATAGTGGTAAAATTTTGTGGTAACTTGCATCCTTTCTTGGTGAAAAATCCCAAAATTTGATGAAAAATTTGAAAATTTAGCATTTTTCTAACTTTGAAGCTCTCTGCTTGTAAGGAAAATGGATATTCCAAATATATTTTTTTTATTCACATATACAATATGTCTACTTTCTGTTTGCATCATAAAATTGACGTGTTTTTACTTTTGGAAGACACCAGAGGGCTTCAAATTTCAGCAGCAATTTTCCAATTTTTCACAAAATTTCGAAAATCACAATTTTTCAGGGACCAGTTCAGGTTTGAAAGGGATTTGAAGGGTCTTCATCTTAGAAATACCCCACAAATGACCCCATTATAAAAACTGCACCCCCCTAAGTATTCAAAATTACATTCAGTCAGCATTTTTACCCTTTAGGTGTTTCAAAGGAATAGCAGCAAAGTGAAGGAGAAAATTCACATTCTTCATTTTTTACACTAGCATGTTCTTGTAGACCAAATTTTAGAATTTTTACAAGGGGTAAAAGGAGAAAATGTGTAATTATATTTGTAGCCCAATTTCTCTCGAGTAAGCACATACCTCATATGTATAGTATATGTAAAGTGTTCGGCGGGCGCAGTAGAGCACTCAGAAGCGAAGGAGCGACAAGGGGATTTTGGAGAGTACGTTTTTCTGAAATGGTTTTTGGGGGGCATGTTGCATTTAGGAAGCCCCTATGGTGCAAGAACAGCAAAAAAAAAAACACATGGCATACAATTTTGGAAACTAGATCCCTTGAGGAACGTAGCAAGGAATAAAGTGAGCCTTAATACCCCACAGGTGTTTCACGACTTTTGCATATGTAAAAAAAATTAAATAAAAATGTCACAAAAATGTGTGTTTCCCCCCAAATTTCACATTTTTGCAAGGGTTAATAGCAGAAAATACCCCCAAAATTTGTAACCCCATCTCTTATGAGTATGGAGGTACCCCATAAGTTGACCTGAAGTGCACTACGGGCGAACTACAATGCTCAGAAGAGAAGGAGTCGTATTTGGCTTTTTGAGAGCAAATTTTGATCAAGGGGCATGTCGCATTTAGGAAGCCCCTATGGTGCCAGGACAGCAAAATAACCCCCACATGGCATACCATTTTGGAAACTAGACCCCTTGAGGAATGTAACAAGGGGTACAGTGAGCATTTACCCCCCACTGGTGTCTGTCAGATCTTTGGAACAGTGGGCTGTACAAATTTTTTTATTTGCACAGCCCACTGTTCCAAAGCTCTGTCAGACACCAGTGGTATGTAAATTCTCACTGCACCCCTCATTACATTCCGTGAGGGGTGTAGTTTCCGAAATGGGGTCACATGTGTGGCTTAGTTTCTTTTGCGTTTGTCAAAACCGCTGTAACAATCAGCCAATCAAACACCTCAAATGTACATGGTGCACTCTCCCTTCTGGGCCTTGTTGTGCGCCCCCAGAGCACTTTGCGCCCACATATGGAGTATCTCCTTAGTCGGGAGAAATTGCATTTCAAATTTTGGGGGGCTTTTTTCCTTTTTACCTCTTGTCAAAATGAAAAGTATAGGGCAACACCAGCATGTTAGTGTAAAAAAAATATTTTTTTACACTAACATGCTGGTGTAGACCCCAACTTCACCTTTTCATAAGGGGTGAAAGGAGAAAAAGCCCCCAAAATTTGTTAGGCAATTTCTCCCGAGTACGGCGATACCCCATATGTGGCCCTAAACTGTTGCCTTGAAATACGACAGGGCTCCGAAGTGAGAGAGCGCCATGTGCATTTGAGGCCTGAATTAGGGATTTGCATAGGGGTGGACATAGGGGTATTCTACGCCAGTGATTCCCAAACAGGGTGCCTCCAGCTTTTGCAAAACTCCCAGCATGCCTGGACAGTCAACGGCTGTCCGGCAATACTGGGAGTTGTTGTTTTGCAACAGCTGGAGGCTCCATTTTGGAAACAGTGGCGTAGCAGACGTTTTTCATTTTTATTGGGGAGAGGAGGGGGGCTGTGTAGGGGTATGTGTATATGTAGTGTTTTTTACTTTTTATTTTATTGTGTGTTAGTGTAGTGTAGTGTTTTTAGGGTACAGTCACACGGGCGGGGGATTACAGTGAGTTTCCCGCTGCAAGTTTGAGCTGCCGCGCAAAATTTGCTGCATCGCAAACCTGCAGCCTGATACTCACGGGGGGGGGGGGGGGTAACCTCCAGCTGTTGCAAAACTACAACTCCCAGCATGCACAGTCTATCAGTGCATGCTGGTAGTTATAGTTTTGCAACAGCTGGAGGCACATGGGTTGGGAAACACTGAGTAAGGAAACAGACAATGTTTCCCAACCAGTGTGCCTCCAGTTGTTGCAAAACCACTACTCCCAAATATTCTCAGGCATGCTGGAAGTAGTAGTTCGGCAACATCTTTAGAGCCAGATGTTGCTGAACTATAACTCCCAGCATGCTTGGAGTTGTAGTTTTGCAACATCTGGAGGACTACAGTTTGCAGACCACTAATACAGTGGTTCCCAATCTGTGCCCTTCCAGATGTTGCAAAACTACAACTCCCAGTATGCCAAAACTGTCCAGGCATGCTGGGAGTTGTAGTTCTGCAACATCTGAAGGGCCAGATGTTACAGAACTACAACTCCCAGCATGCCTGGACAGTTAGGGCATGCTGAGGATGTGTAGTTTTGCAACATCTGGAAGGGTACAGTGGTCTCCAAATGGTGGACCTCCAGATGTTGCAAAACTGCAACTCCCAGCATGCCCAGATGCCAAGGGCTGTCTGGGCATGCTGGGAGTTGTAGTATACAGGGTCCCATTACAGCAATGCATGTCACTTTACGGCGATGTGCATTGCTGTCAAGGGCCCGACCGCGGCTAAAGAGGAACTCACCTTTCGCCGCCGCCGTCTTCATCGCCGGGATCCAGGTCTTCAGGGATGTGGTAAGTACCGGGGCCAGGCCCCAGCACTCCCCCGTCCCCCATCGCGTCCTCCGGTCTTCCTCCCGTCCTCTCCGGACTTCCAGGTGCCGTGCAGGGCGGGAGGAGGTAACCGTCCCCCCCCCCCCTGCGATTGGTCGGTTAGCTAACCAAAGAATTGCAGGGATAGGAGGAGGTGGCAGGCTTGCCACCTCGCTCCTATACTCCAGCATGGTCCTTGCTGTCTGTGACAACCATGCAAAATTACCAGCGGTCGGGTCCCAGAGACCCGATCAGCCCGGTATCGCCGCAGACCGCAGGGGCGATTTCCCTCGCGATTTGCGGCGATCGACGACATGGGGGGCCTACATGGCCCCCCTCGGCGTTTGCCCTGGATGCCTGCTGAAGCATTTCAGCAGGCATACGCTTCCGATCTCTGCCCAGCATGCAGCAGGGACCGGAAAATGCCAGGGCGTAAGTTTACGCCCTGGGTCCTTAAGTACCAGGGCGCCAGGGCATAAAATTATGCCCTGGGTCCTGAACAGGTTAAAGTGAAAGTAGTCAGATGTGCAAAAAACGCTCTGGTCCTACAGTGAAAATTGGCCTGGTCCTTAAGGGGTTAAACATGTAAAGATGTATTCCCATATATAAGTAATGGTACTGCAGATGCCTTTGTAGAAAATCAGTCATTGTGAAACTGTGGCAGATATTGAATGTGTTTACATCCAAGGTGTGCAGCAATCTTTTTTGATAATGGTTTGGCTCTTTGGAGCACCATTCTCACCACATATGAACACAACCCTGAGTTTTATAAAAAAAAAACAACAAAAAAAGTAAACTTGCTATCACAAAAAAGAATCATGATAGAGAATTAGAGAGTTAGGAATGTCCATGCGGAATTCCACTCGGAAATTCTGCTGCATGAAGCTAACATTAGTGTGAATGGGTTTTCCATTGGCCAGTTCACACTGTTGAATTTCCAAGGCAAAAAAAACCCACCACAGAAGTTCCATACTCCAGACCTGCCCAATGAAGGGACCAATTTCATTTTTTGGTGGAGATCCATGCAGACTGTGTTGTCGTCAATGATGAATTGATTTCAGTGAAGACTGCTGCACTCGGAATATCCGCCCAGGCAAATATTTTGTAGTGTGAACATAGCCATACCATAAACTGATTTCCTAAAGGCATGGTCTGAGTTTGCTTAAAAGTCTGGTGTTTTACCCAGGGCTACACCTTCAATGGGTTGTGTCTGTTCAAGTGAATAAGGCCAATCTGCAATACCAGACACAGCCCATGAAGAAGTGTAGTACTGTTTGTGAAAGATAGTAGGTGCTTTCATCTATGCCAGTTTTGTTACCTTTAGGCTAGGTTCAGACTACGGAATCTGCAGACTGCAGAAAATTTCCGCCCGGAGATTCCAAGTGCGCCCAGCGCAATAGACTGCAATGTGTTCCGTGCGGATTTCCGCCTGAAGAAAGAGCAACGCCTTTCTTCAGGCGGAAATTTCCAAGCGGATTTTCCGTTCACAAATTCCGAAGTGTGAATTTGTGAACTGAAAACCATTCACTACACTATACATTCTAGCAAGTGGAATTTCAGCCTGCAATTTCAAATCGAAATTGCAGGCGGAAATTCCGTAGTCTGAACCTAGCCTTAAATATTTATTTCTTATGGTTTATTATATTAAGCTCTCTTTGTTCGAAACTAAAATGTGCATTTTTTTTGCCTTGCTCTATCTTAATCTAAACTGTGTAGTTAAACCTAACTCACCAATAATAGAAAATATATTTTTCCTAACTGTGCTGTATTATTCCGAGCTGGAGTCGGCACTGGATGGTGTGATCAGTCCACCAGTTAAATATATGGGAATGGGTTCAAAGTGTTTCTCAGTATTTCCAAAGTATTTGAATAGATGCCAGTTCCCTTTCCTGTAATAGGATCCAGAGATACAGGAAGCGAAAAAGCTTTTACATTTTCTTATCTTAAAAGAACTATAGGTACTTAAAAACCACATAATGTATATATAGAGTTAACATTATCTCATATAGTAATTTGAAATAACTACCGATACAATATTGGTCATCAGCCCTGTATAATACTGCCTCCCTCACATAGAGAGGAATGGGGGAGAAGATAGAAAAGCACTATGTGAGTTTAGGAAACAAAGACTAAGTATGTCAAAATTAAAACTGTTGTGAACATCACTGTCATGGTATATAATAAAAACCACAATGCCAATGCAAGATCTATCAATAGATGTTCTCCAACTGTAGCTGACAGCACATTGATTTACAATGGGGTATGTTGGGTTCTTTAGGTTGTCTCTCATTTATCCTGTATTTTGCTATGTGTCACATCATTTCTATAGAAGGTTCTAAACTGAGTCTCTGATAGTAGTATGAACCCAGGGTTTTCTTTGAGTTAATTTTACAGCTCAAAAACATGGTGTTTAATAAAATAAAAATAAAATAAAAAACACGTGAAATTGTAGACTTATTTTTAGCGATTCTTTGCCTTGAGGATGCTTTTCGCAAAATGTTTTAAGCCTTTTTATTGGCTGTATTTTAAGCTCGTTCTGTGGGACTTTTACAAGAGCTAAAGGTGCTTGCAGCTAGGGTACATTTTGGGCCACTTGGCCAGCCAAAATATATACAAAAAAAAGCTTTAAAAAACTTTACGGCAATAACATTAATGGTCATTAAGATAATATGTGTGCATTTAAACGGCAGTTCTTTTTAAAATAACTTATTCTTTATTGAAAAAATAAGTTTACAGGACAGTAAAAAAAAAAACATGAAAAACTGTTACACACATCAGAATTCAAATGAAAGCCAGCAGGCACATTAACAATGGAGATAAAAGTCTTGACTAGGAAGCATAGGAAGCAGTTTCACAATATTGCTTTAGGAAGGGCTACTTCGAGACAAATATAAGTCGTATCTATTTGAAGATTATAGAAGTAGCTACTTATGCTTCCTAAGTTACATGGCAAAGGACAATATGCAATCCTGTAAGATTGGATATTCAAGTAGGGAATACACAAACTACTTGAAACAGGGTAACAAAGTCAAACAAACTAACTAAGTTCCTGGAAAGTGGAAAGTCACGGAATTATATGGTAATCCTAAACTACACGGTATACTACTATAAAAACATGCTGGATCGCGCTCGTTGCTTGATGAGAAGTAAAGAGACAATCATAATGATCTAAGTTCAAACCATTTTGCACACGTAATATTAAAGGAGTAGTGCAGTGAAAAAGAAAGGATAGGGGATAAGTTATAGATCACGGCGGGGGCCGACCGTTGAGACCCCCTGCGATCTCCTGAGCACGGCCCCCGGCAGTCTGCCGTAAGCTGCCATTCCGACCCCCGCAGGAAGCCATGGCTGACACATCCCCATACATGGAGGAGGCATGTCGGTGGGCGCTCCATATGGGGGTCGTTACGCCCCCTTCCAGCAGACTGCTGGGGCCTCATTCAGGAGATCGCAAGGGGTCCCATTGGTCGGACCCCCCACGATCTATAAATTATCCCCTATCCTTTGCAATTGAGAAATGTTGGGATGCCACCTGAAAGGCGTCTTGCCATAGATGTTCATGTAACTAGTTTTTTTTTTTTTTAAATAAACTATTGTTTGTCCATCAAGGATGCATTCCATGGTCCTAATTTCTACTGGATAGAACACTCTGGAGATTTTTTTTTTCTTCATCTTACTCAGTCTGTGAATCTTATTGAGACTGAGTAGAAAATACAGAGCAATATCAAGGTAGAAAACTAAAAAAATAATAAAAATAAAGGCAGGGGGTGGTTTATCATGATGGGGGCAGTGGACTGGGAGGATTATAAAATTTAACAAGATCATGATAGGTACTCTTTAAGTCCTGGCCTGGGTGAGGATTTAGAGACTTGAACTGAAATCATAGGAATATATGTTTATTTCATTAGACCCACAGTCAAGCCAAGACTTGCAGCTAAAATATGGAGAAAGCTTTAATCCTGTCAGCATCAGGAAGCTGTAGAGGCATATAAGAAGCATCAAATAAAGTGAATAATACTTTATTATTACCTTCCTTTCTTCCCTTTGTACCCCCAGTGAAATAAATAAAGGATGTCATGTTTTTACTCAATCTTTGGACCAAGAGCTGCACCAGTAGTAGTAGTAGTAGTCTTCTAGTCTTCTTTCTTTTTGGAACACATCATACCTGGTTAGCATTGGGAGAAAATGTAGGATCTTTAACCTCTTAAGGACATAGGATGTTCTCTAATGTCCCCGCTACCTGGGCTTTAATGCCCAAGGACGTTAGAGAACGTCCTGTTGTATTTCCGGTCTCTGCCGCGCGCCGGGCATAGATTGGAATGGCATGTCTGCTGAAATCTTTCAGCAGACATGCCGTGCAAATGCCGAGGGGGGTCCCGAGACCCACGGATGTCGGCGATCGCCGAAGATCGCTTGCGAAATCACGCAAGCGATCTTCAGCAATTCGGGTCATTCGGGTCACTTGTAACCCGATGACCTGGAAATAAATGGTGATCAGCGGTGTACAATTCCCCGCCAATCACCTACTGTTGCTGGGGAGCGGTGACAATACTGTCACCGCCCCAGCGATGCTGCTATTGGCTGGCGATCGTCCAGCCAATCGCAGAGCGGCAGAGGAGGGGTTAACGGCTCCTTCCCGCTGCTGGGCCCGCTGTTTTGGTTCAGTCAGCGGGTGCAGCAGCAGGAAGAGGACCGTTGATCCCCCCTCAGCTCCGGAGCCCCCTCAGGAGCATTAGAATAGGGTGAGATCATTTTAGGGACAGGTAGGAGTTTAAATAGTTAAAAAGTTAAACCCCTAATAGGTCCCCCAGGGTCCTATTAGGGTCTGATCCCTGACCCCGGGTCCTATTAGGGGTTCAGGGAGCTGTGTGTGCCACCCCTTTTTTTGGGGGGCAGCAGCTTTTTTTTTTTTTTATTACTGTTCTACACTTTGTACACCAAGCACCACACACTACATACTCCCCCCCCCCCCCCCACCGTAGAAAAAAGGCGATGGCCCGCCGGGCATTTTCGTCAGTGGAGGCTTACGCTTTTTTAGCCTCCGACTCCGAATCTGCCAGTGAGGACGATGAAGATCCAACATTTTTGTGTTCTTCATCGCCCTCCTCATCATCTAGTAGTGATGATGAGTCCCCTGTACGGCGGCGGAGACGCCGCCAGGCGAGGCCATGCACCCCCCATGAGAGTGACCTAGTGGCCGACACTAGTACGGGTGGCAATGCCGCTCGTAATAGGAGTCTGGCCCCCCAGACAAGTGCACCGGAGCCCCCTTCCGATGACCCGGTCTGGAGCCCCCCAGAGGATTATCAGCCACGGATTCCTGAGTTTGTTGGCGACTCAGGAATCCGAATTGACACGGCTGGGTTCACTGATCTGGACTTTTCAAAGTTTTTTTTCAGTGACAGCCTGGTCAATCTAATGGTGGAGCAAACGAACTTGTATGCCCAGCAGTTCATTGCCCACCACCCCAATTCGTTTTTGGCCAGGCCCAATGAATGGCGCGCCATTGATGCAGCGGAAATGAGGACTGTTACGCCGAGCGCTCCGGGTCCCCGCTCCTCCCCGGAGCGCTCGCAACATCCTCGCTACTGCAGCGCCCCGGTCAGATCTACTGACCGGGTGCGCTGCGATACCGCCCCCAGCCGGGATGCGATTCGCGATGCGGGTGGCGCCCGCTCGCGATGCGCACCCCGGCTCCCGTACCTGACTCGCTCTCCGTCGGTCCTGTCCCGGCGCGCGCGGCCTCGCTCCCTCGCGCCGGGTCTCTGCGATTTAAAGGGCCACTGCGCCGCTGATTGGCGCAGTGGGTCTAATCAGTCATTCACCTGTGCACTTCCCTATTTAACCTCACTTCCCCTTCCCTTCCTTGCCGGATCCTGTTGCCATTGTGCCAGTGAAAGCGTTTCCTAGTGTGTTCCTAGCCTGTGTTCCAGACCTCCTGCCGTTGCCCCTGACTACGATCCTTGCTGCCTGCCCCGACCTTCTGCTACGTCCGACCTTGCTCTTGCCTACTCCCTTGTACCGCGCCTATCTTCAGCAGTCAGAGAGGTTGAGCCGTTGCTAGTGGATACGACCTGGTTACTACCGCCGCTGCAAGACCATCCCGCTTTGCGGCGGGCTCTGGTGAATACCAGTAGTAACTTAGAACCGGTCCACTAGCACGGTCCACGCCAATCCCTCTCTGGCACAGAGGATCCACCTCCTGCCAGCAGAATCGTGACAGTAGATCCGGCCATGGATCCCGCTGAAGTTCCACTGCCAGTTGTCGCCGACCTCACCACGGTGGTCGCCCAGCAGTCGCAACAGATAGCGCAACAAGGCCATCAGCTGTCTCAACTGACCGTGATGCTACAGCAGCTACTACCACAGCTCCAGCAATCATCTCCTCCGCCAGCTCCTGCACCTCCTCCGCAGCGAGTGGCCGCTTCCGGCCTACGACTATCCTTGCCGGATAAATTTGATGGGGACTCTAAGTTTTGCCGTGGCTTTCTTTCGCAATGTTCCCTGCACTTGGAGATGATGTCGGACCAGTTTCCTACTGAAAGGTCTAAGGTAGCTTTCGTAGTCAGCCTTCTGTCTGGGAAAGCTCTGTCATGGGCCACACCGCTCTGGGACCGCAATGACCCCGTCACTGCCTCTGTACACTCCTTCTTCTCGGAAATTCGAAGTGTCTTTGAGGAACCTGCCCGAGCCTCTTCTGCTGAGACTGCCCTGCTGAACCTGGTCCAGGGTAATTCTTCCGTTGGCGAGTACGCCATCCAATTCCGTACTCTTGCTTCCGAATTATCCTGGAATAATGAGGCCCTCTGCGCGACCTTTAAAAAAGGCCTATCCAGCAACATTAAAGATGTTCTGGCCGCACGAGAAATTCCTGCTAACCTGCATGAACTCATTCATCTAGCCACTCGCATTGACATGCGTTTTTCCGAAAGGCGTCAGGAGCTCCGCCAGGATATGGACTTTGTTCGCACGAGGCGTTTTTTCTCCCCGGCTCCTCTCTCCTCTGGTCCTCTGCAATCCGTTCCTGTGCCTCCCGCCGTGGAGGCTATGCAAGTTGACCGGTCTCGCTTGACACCTCAAGAGAGGACACGACGCCGCATGGAGAATCTTTGCCTGTACTGTGCCGGTACCGAACACTTCCTGAAGGATTGTCCTATCCGTCCTCCCCGCCTGGAAAGACGTACGCTGACTCCGCACAAAGGTGAGACAGTTCTTGATGTTGAAAATTACAATTTTAGGGACACGTCCCCAAGGACTGCCCTAAACTAGAGACTACTTAACTAAATTATTAAAACGTAACTTTTATTACAACCACTAAATTATAAATTGTGCTTTTGGTACCATAGTGAAAAAATGTTAAAAAGTCCGGTCATCCACAATGTGACTACAACATAGGTCAAAATTGCCCATATGTCTTGTGATCAGTGTCACAGTGGAAAGGTCTAGTTAAGCCAGACAGTGTCGCCACCGCTGACTAAAGAAAACCCCCACCCTATTCGAATCTTGCTATTGTGTCACTAGGATGCCGATTTATAAAAACATTATAGCCCCTCCTGCTGACGTTTCGCCAGTGTACCCTGGCTTTTTCAAAGAAGTGAGGACAGGTATACCATGCATCAGTCGTCCTTTTATATGGTAGAAAATTAACTACTGTGCGCATCATTTCCTGTGCGCTCACACGGTTCGGTTCCACATCATAACTTTGCGTCAATATCAACCAATCATGTTGATTGTTTACATAAGCCTGCTATTGTTTAGCCAATCCAACTTCAGACTTGACTGTGATGTCATCGGACACCGCTCCACTGGCCCTATCAGCGCCCGCTACGTTATCCTACACGACTTCCATCGTAACCACCCGCAGCCGATCATGTGCCTGATCAGCTGACGGTCAGTCATACCCGCTATTACGGCCGCTATTGGTCTCGCGCATGCGCGTTGTTAGTCCCACAGCGCTTCTTAGTACTGCGCATGTGATAGGACTTAGTCTATACCGCAGCTTGGTTGTGTACTGCGCATGTCTAAGGGAACAATCTGATATACTCATAAGTCCTGATAATCAGAATGCATCAAGATAAGTCTAAAGAACAGACTATTGGCACTTTTGGATGACAATTAGACGTCTGTTTCTTATATTGTAATATAAAGGTGTTAATAAGGTAAGTATTAAAGCTCAATCATTGGTTCTTAAAACTAGTCTATTAAATATAGACATTATATAAAAAATGTGTGATAAACCCATATGGGTATAAATCAATGCCCATTGAGAATAGTGCAATTAGTGTACCCATAAAGTTAAAGAATGTAATAGATCCAATTAATTATAAACCCTATGAAAACTTATATAGTGCAATTTGAGATAATGATTAGTGAATACAAGTACCTAAACCTAAATAATAGTGACCCATTATACAAAGCAAACCAAAATCATATGTGTTAATACTCATATGTGTCAGTCATTGGTTTATTAAGTATGAGTATTAACACATATGATTTTGGTTTGCTTTGTATAATGGGTCACTATTATTTAGGTTTAGGTACTTGTATTCACTAATCATTATCTCAAATTGCACTATATAAGTTTTCATAGGGTTTATAATTAATTGGATCTATTACATTCTTTAACTTTATGGGTACACTAATTGCACTATTCTCAATGGGCATTGATTTATACCCATATGGGTTTATCACACATTTTTTATATAATGTCTATATTTAATAGACTAGTTTTAAGAACCAATGATTGAGCTTTAATACTTACCTTATTAACACCTTTATATTACAATATAAGAAACAGACGTCTAATTGTCATCCAAAAGTGCCAATAGTCTGTTCTTTAGACTTATCTTGATGCATTCTGATTATCAGGACTTATGAGTATATCAGATTGTTCCCTTAGACATGCGCAGTACACAACCAAGCTGCGGTATAGACTAAGTCCTATCACATGCGCAGTACTAAGAAGCGCTGTGGGACTAACAACGCGCATGCGCGAGACCAATAGCGGCCGTAATAGCGGGTATGACTGACCGTCAGCTGATCAGGCACATGATCGGCTGCGGGTGGTTACGATGGAAGTCGTGTAGGATAACGTAGCGGGCGCTGATAGGGCCAGTGGAGCGGTGTCCGATGACATCACAGGCAAGTCTGAAGTTGGATTGGCTAAACAATAGCAGGCTTATGTAAACAATCAACATGATTGGTTGATATTGACGCAAAGTTATGATGTGGAACCGAACCGTGTGAGCGCACAGGAAATGATGCGCACAGTAGTTAATTTTCTACCATATAAAAGGACGACTGATGCATGGTATACCTGTCCTCACTTCTTTGAAAAAGCCAGGGTACACTGGCGAAACGTCAGCAGGAGGGGCTATAATGTTTTTATAAATCGGCATCCTAGTGACACAATAGCAAGATTCGAATAGGGTGGGGGTTTTCTTTAGTCAGCGGTGGCGACACTGTCTGGCTTAACTAGACCTTTCCACTGTGACACTGATCACAAGACATATGGGCAATTTTGACCTATGTTGTAGTCACATTGTGGATGACCGGACTTTTTAACATTTTTTCACTATGGTACCAAAAGCACAATTTATAATTTAGTGGTTGTAATAAAAGTTACGTTTTAATAATTTAGTTAAGTAGTCTCTAGTTTAGGGCAGTCCTTGGGGACGTGTCCCTAAAATTGTAATTTTCATTGTTTTGCCCTGAGACACTTAGGAGTATTTGCTTGGTTTGAGTTCTTGATGTCAACTCTGCTTCTCCACGCCTTACTGTGCCTGTGCGGATATCTGCCTCTACCTTCTCCTTCTCCACTAAGGCCTTCTTGGATTCCGGATCTGCAGGAAATTTTATTTTGGCCTCTCTCATCAACAGGTTCAACATCCCAGTGACCAGTCTCGCCAGACCCCTCTACATCAATTGTGTTAACAATGAAAGATTGGACTGTGCCGTGCGTTACCGCACGGAACCCCTCCTAATGTGCATCGGACCTCATCACGAAAAAATTTAGTTTTTGGTCCTCTCCAATTGCACTTCCGAAATTCTCCTTGGACTACCGTGGCTTCAACGCCATTCCCCAACCCTTGATTGGTCCACAGGAGAGATCAAGAGCTGGGGTACTTCTTGTTTCAAGGACTGTCTTAAACCGGTTTCCAGAACTCCCTGCCGTGACCCTGTGGGTCCCCCTGTAACCGGTCTCCCTAAGGCTTATATGGACTATGCAGACGTATTTTGCAAAAAACAAGCTGAGACTTTACCTCCTCACAGGCCTTATGACTGTCCTATTGACCTCCTCCCGGGCACTACTCCTCCCCGGGGCAGAATTTATCCTCTGTCCGCCCCAGAGACTCTTGCTATGTCTGAATACATCCAGGAAAATTTTAAAAAGGGGTTTATCCGCAAATCCTCCTCTCCTGCCGGAGCTGGATTTTTCTTTGTGTCCAAAAAAGATGGCTCCCTACGTCCTTGCATTGATTACCGCGGACTTAATAAAATCACGGTAAAGAACCGCTACCCCCTACCTCTTATCTCAGAACTCTTTGATCGTCTTCAAGGTGCCCACATCTTTACCAAACTGGACTTAAGAGGTGCTTATAATCTCATCCGCATCAGGGAGGGGGACGAATGGAAAACTGCATTTAACACCAGAGATGGACACTTTGAGTATCTAGTCATGCCCTTTGGCCTGTGCAACGCCCCTGCCGTCTTCCAAGACTTTGTTAATGAAATTTTTCGTGATCTCTTATATTCCTGTGTTGTTGTGTATCTGGACGATATTCTGATTTTTTCTGCCAACTTAGAAGAACATCGCCAGCATGTCCGCATGGTTCTTCAGAGACTTCGAGACAATCAACTTTATGCCAAAATGGAGAAATGTCTGTTTGAATGTCAATCTCTTCCTTTCCTAGGATACTTGGTCTCTGGCCAGGGACTACAAATGGACCCAGATAAACTCTCTGCCGTCTTAGATTGGCCACGCCCCTCCGGACTCCGTGCTATCCAACGTTTTTTGGGGTTCGCCAATTATTACAGACAATTTATTCCACATTTTTCCACTATTGTGGCTCCTATCGTAGCTTTAACCAAGAAGAATGCCAATCCTAAGTCCTGGTCTCCTCAAGCGGAAGACGCATTTAAACGGCTCAAGTCTGCCTTTTCTTCTGCTCCCGTGCTCTCCAGACCTGACCCATCTAAACCCTTCCTATTGGAGGTTGATGCCTCCTCAGTAGGAGCTGGAGCGGTCCTTCTACAAAAAAATTCTTCCGGGCATGCTGTTACTTGTGGGTTTTTTTCTAGGACCTTCTCTCCGGCGGAGAGGAACTACTCCATCGGGGATCGAGAACTACTGGCCATTAAATTGGCACTTGAGGAATGGAGGCATCTGCTGGAGGGATCAAAATTTCCAGTTATCATTTTCACCGATCACAAGAATCTCTCCTATCTCCAGTCTGCCCAACGGCTGAATCCTCGCCAGGCCAGGTGGTCGTTGTTCTTTGCCCGTTTTAACTTTGAAATTCATTTTCGCCCTGCCGACAAGAACATTAGGGCCGATGCTCTCTCTCGTTCCTCGGATACCTCGGAAGTAGAGGTCTCTCCGCAACACATCATTCCTCCTGACTGTCTGATCTCCTCTTCTCCAGCCTCCATCAGGCAAACTCCTCCAGGGAAGACCTTTGTTTCTCCACGCCAGCGTCTCGGGATTCTCAAATGGGGTCACTCCTCCCACCTCGCAGGCCATGCGGGCATCAAAAAGTCCTTGCAACTCATCTCTCGTTTCTATTGGTGGCCGACTCTGGAAACAGATGTTGTGGATTTTGTGCAGGCCTGTACTGTCTGTGCCCGGGATAAGACTCCTCGCCAGAAGCCTGCTGGTCTCCTTCACCCTCTGCCTGTCCCCGAACAGCCTTGGTCTCTGATTGGTATGGACTTTATTACAGACTTACCCCCATCCCGTGGCAACACTGTTGTTTGGGTGGTCGTTGATCGATTTTCCAAGATGGCACATTTTATTCCTCTTCCTGGTCTTCCTTCAGCGCCTCAGTTGGCAAAACAATTTTTTGTACACATTTTTCGTCTTCACGGTTTGCCCACGCAGATTGTCTCGGATAGAGGTGTCCAATTCGTGTCTAAATTCTGGAGGGCTCTCTGTAAACAACTCAAGATTAAATTAAACTTCTCTTCTGCTTATCATCCTCAATCCAATGGGCAAGTAGAAAGAATTAACCAGGTCCTGGGTGACTATTTACGGCATTTTGTTTCCTCCCGCCAGGATGACTGGGCAGATCTTCTACCTTGGGCCGAATTCTCGTACAACTTTAGAGTCTCTGAATCTTCTGCTAAATCCCCATTTTTCGTGGTGTACGGCCGTCACCCTCTTCCCCCCCTCCCTATTCCCTTGTCCTCTGGTTTGCCCGCTGTAGATGAAGTGACTCGTGATCTTTCCACCATATGGAAAGAGACCCAAAATTCTCTTTTACAGGCTTCATCTCGCATGAAAAAGTTTGCCGATAAGAAAAGAAGAGCTCCCCCCATTTTTGCTCCCGGAGACAAGGTATGGCTCTCCGCTAAATATGTCCGCTTTCGTGTCCCCAGTTACAAACTGGGACCACGCTATCTTGGTCCTTTCAAAGTCTTGTGCCAAATTAATCCTGTCTCTTACAAACTTCTTCTTCCTCCTTCTCTTCGTATTCCTAATGCCTTTCATGTCTCTCTTCTTAAACCACTCATCATCAACCGTTTCTCTCCTAAGCTTGTTTCTCCCACTCCTGTTTCCGGTTCTTCTGACGTCTTCTCAGTGAAGGAGATACTGGCCTCCAAGACGGTCAGAGGAAAAAGGTTCTTTTTGGTTGATTGGGAGGGCTGTGGACCTGAAGAGAGATCCTGGGAACCTGAGGACAACATCCTAGACAAAAGTCTGCTCCTCAGGTTCCCAGGCTCCAAGAAGAGGGGGAGACCCAAGGGGGGGGTACTGTTACGCCGAGCGCTCCGGGTCCCCGCTCCTCCCCGGAGTGCTCGCAACATCCTCGCTACTGCAGCGCCCCGGTCAAATCTACTGACCGGGTGCGCTGCGATACCGCCCCCAGCCGGGATGCGATTCGCGATGCGGGTGGCGCCCGCTCGCGATGCGCACCCCGGCTCCCGTACCTGACTCGCTCTCCTTCGGTCCTGTCCCGGCGCGCGCGGCCTCGCTCCCTAGGGCGCGCGCGCGCCGGGTCTCTGCGATTTAAAGGGCCACTGCGCCGCTGATTGGCGCAGTGGGTCTAATCAGTCATTCACCTGTGCACTTCCCTATTTAACCTCACTTCCCCTTCCCTTCCTTGCCGGATCCTGTTGCCATTGTGCCAGTGAAAGCGTTTCCTAGTGTGTTCCTAGCCTGTGTTCCAGACCTCCTGCCGTTGCCCCTGACTACGATCCTTGCTGCCTGCCCCGACCTTCTGCTACGTCCGACCTTGCTCTTGCCTACTCCCTTGTACCGCGCCTATCTTCAGCAGTCAGAGAGGTTGAGCCGTTGCTAGTGGATACGACCTGGTTACTACCGCCGCTGCAAGACCATCCCGCTTTGCGGCGGGCTCTGGTGAATACCAGTAGTAACTTAGAACCGGTCCACTAGCACGGTCCACGCCAATCCCTCTCTGGCACAGAGGATCCACCTCCTGCCAGCCGAATCGTGACAAGGACATTTTGGGGCCTCACGCTGCATATGGGCCTGGTCAAAAAACCAAGTGCTCGTCATTACTGGAGCGGGGACGTCCTATACCAGACCCCGCTTTAAAGTATGGCGATGACACGGAACCGGTATGAGGCCATTCGGAAATGCCTGCATTATGCAGATAATGCGGCATGTCCGCCCCGAGGTGATCCCACCCATGACCGGCTTTACAAAGTGAGGCCGGTCATCGATCACTTTGGGGCCAAATTTTTGGAGGCCTACGTACCGCTCATGGACCTCTCGGTAGATGAGTCTCTCATCAGTTTTAAGGGGAGACTCATCTTCCGCCAGTATATTCCCTCGAAGCGGGCGCGGTATGGCGTGAAGCTCTATAAACTTTGTGAGAGTACCTCCGGGTACACTCTCAAGTTTAGAGTGTATGAGGGACGAGATTCCCATATTGAACCCCCAGATTGTTCCCCCACTCTGGGTGTTAGCGGGAAAATCGTTTGGGACCTTATGTACCCATTGCTGGATAAGGGTTACCACGTGTACGTGGACAACTTTTATACCAGCATCCCTCTGTTCACATCCCTTTCCGTCAGATCCATGTCCGCTTGTGGGACCGTGCGGAAAAACCAGAGAGGCCTCCCTCTAAATTTTGTTAAGACGCCTATCCCCAAGGGTGAGTCCCGTGCCCTGACCCATGATAACCTGTTGTTGGTGAAGTATAAGGATAAGAGGGATGTCCTTATACTCACCACTATTTATGGGAATGGCAGCACCCCTGTCCCTGTGCGAAGTACCGTGGGACTGGTCCTCAAGCCCGATTGTAATCTGGACTACAATCGGTATATGGGGGGAGTTGATCTCTCAGATCAAGTCCTCAAGCCATATAATGCCATGCGGAAAACACGGGCATGGTACAAAAAAGTTGCGGTCTACTTGGTACAGGTTGCCATGTACAACGCTTTTGTACTATACCAGTACGCTGGCAACACAGGGACATTCCTCCAGTACCAAAAAGAAGTCCTAAGGTTCCTGATCTTTGCTGACCGGGAAAGAGCAGGCCGGACTTCCCAAGGGTCTGGAGTTATAGGCGCCAGGATCGTCCCAGGCCAACACTTTCCAGGTGAGGTCCCCCCCCCCCAGTGGAAAGAAGGGACGATCCCAGGAAAAATGCAGAGTGTGTTACAGGAAGGGGAGACGGAGGGACACCACCATTCAGTGTGACACTTGCCCAGATAATCCGGGCCTCTGCATAGGCTGCTTCAGGGAGTATCACACTTCCATGGAGCCCTAAATTTTCCCTTTTCAGTTTAATTTTCCATAATTTGACCAATGTACCAAGTCCAGAGTACATTCCAAAATTTTACTCCCATAAATCACTAAATTGCCCAAAAAAAACTGAAAAAAAAAAACCTGATAAGACCTCTGGGGGTGTTTTTTCAAAAATGGGTCATAGGTCACTGAGTCACTATCATCGGGGACTTTTTATGTTGCCTCAAATGCGCAGCGCTCTCTCTCCACCTGAGCGGGTGCGCATTTGAGGCAACAGGTTAGGGATGGCCACACACATCACATTCCCAGAATGATGACTCAGAGCATAGGGTTTGGGGCGGGCATATTTTTTTTAGTTTTGGCTATGCTCTAGGTCATCATTCTGGGAACATATCCTATTTTATTATTATATTATTTTCTGGCCCACTGTACCCCATATTACGGGCCACTGTACCCCACCTGTCTACCCCAGTTACGGCCCGTTGTCCCCCATAGTGTTGCCCTATTTTAGGGCTCAGTGCTCCCCACCCATTAACACTCCTTGAGGGGGGGGTCCCACATCCTGGCTGCTATAATAAGCTCAAGGCCCCTGACTGACCTACCACTCCAAGACCTGGTGTGCACCCGCGGAGCGAAAATTATCAAAAATTAAGGTATGTCCTTACTCCCAAAAAATGTATTTACACATTTTGGGGGGTATTTTCTGCTGTTAACCCTTGTAAAAATGTAAAATTTGGGGGGAAACACATTTTAGTGAAAAAAAAAAAATGTTTACATATGCAAAAGTTGTAAAACCCCTGTGGGGTATTAAGGCTCACTTTACCCCTTGTTACATTCCTCAAGGGGTCTAGTTTCCAAAATGGTATGACATGTGGGGAGGTATTTTGCTGTCCTGGCACCATAGGGGCTTCCTAAATGCGACATGTCCCCCCCCCCATTTCAGCAAAGTTTGCAAATGTGACTCCTTCTCTTCTGAGCATTGTGGCGCTTCAGCAGTGCACTTGATGTTCACTTATGGGGTACCTACATACTCAGAAGAGATGGGGTTACAAATTTTGGGGAGTCTTTTCTACTATTAACCCTTGCAAAAATGGGAAATTTGTGGGGAAACCCACATTTTAGTGAAAAAAATATATAGAAATTGGGCTTCAAATTTTGGGGGGTCTTTTCTGCTTTAACCCTTTGTAAAAATTTAACATTTTTGCAAAAACAAGCATTTTAGGTAATTATTTTTTTTTTTTTACATATGCAAAAGTCGCGAAACCCCTGTGGGTTATAAAGGTTCACTTTACCCCTTGTTACGTTCCCCAAGGGGTCTAGTTTCCAAAATATAATGCCATGTGGGTTTTTTTTTTGCTGTCCTGGCACCATAGGGGCTTCCTAAATGCGACATGCCCCCTGAGCAAAATTTGCTTCCAAAAAGCCAAATGTGACTACTCCTCTTCTGAGACCTGCAGTGTGCCAGCAGAGCACTTTTCACCCCACTGTTCTGAATCGGGAGAAATTGGGCTTCAAATTTTGGGGGGTATTTTCTGCTTTAACCCTTTGTAAAAATGTAAAATTTTTGCGAAAACAAGCATTTTAGGTACAATTTTTTTTTACATATGCAAAAGTCGTGAAACCTCTGTGGGGTATTAAGGTTCACTTTACCCCTTGTTACGTTCCCCAAGGGGTCTAGTTTCCAAAATATAATGTCATGTGTTTTTTTTTTTGCTGTCCTGGCACCCTAGGGGCTTCCTAAAGGTGACATGCCCCCCAAAAACCATTTCAGAAAAATGTTCTCTCCAAAATCCCTTTGTCGCTCCTTCCCTTCTGAGCCCTCTACTGCGCCCACTGAACAATTAACATAGACATATGAGGTATGTGCTTACTCGAGAGGAATTGGGCTACAAACACCAGTAAAAATTTTCTCCTTTTACCCCTTGCAAAAATGCAAAAATTGGGTCTGCAAGAAAATGCGATTGTAAAAAATGAAGATTTTAAATTTTCTCCTTCACTTTACTGCTATTCCTGTGAAACACCTAAAGGGTTAAAACACTTACTGAATGTCATTTTGAATACTTTGGGGGGGGGGTGTAGTTTTTATAATGGGGTCATTTGTGGAGTATTTCTAATATGAAGACCCTTCAAATCCACTTCAAAACTGAACTGGTCACTGAAAAAAATTGAGTTTGAAAATTTTGTTAAAAATTTGAAAATTGCTGCTGAACTTTGAAGCCCTCTGGTGTCTTCCAAAAGTAAAAACTCATCAATTTTATGATGCAAACATAAAGTAGACATATTGTATATGTGATCCCAATTTTTTTTTATTTTGAATATCCATTTTACTTTCAAGCAGAGAGCTTCAAAGTTAGAAAAATGCAAAATTTTCATTTTTTTCATAAAAATTTTGGGATTTTTCACCATGAAAGGATGCAAGTTACCATAAAATTTTACCACTATGTTGAAGTAGAATATGTCATGAAAAAACAATCTCGGAATCAGAATGATAAGTAAAAGCATTCCAGAGTTATTAATGTTTAAAGTGACAGTGGTCAGAATTGCAAAAAACGCTCCGGTCCTAAGGTGTAAAATGGCCCGGTCCTTAATGTAACTATGTAATGTTTATCTCTTGCTCAGCCACAGCACTACCGTGATGGGAGTCTCGCTTTGCATCACTCTTTATCTCCTACACTACTTTTCCTTCAGAAGAGCAAATATGTGCACCTTGAGGCAACCAAAAGAAGCAGGCCTCTTGATAAATGCCAACCAGCGGCACCTAGACCCCTCAGTTTTTTGCTCAGATATGTTTTAACAGTAAATTACTTGAGAAGATCAAGAGTTGCATAGTGTGTATATTATCATTTTCCAGCAGTATCTAAATATTTTAAGTTAAGTGACATAATTGCAAATCTTTACCCCTTTCAGCACTGTAGATGTGGTGGTCTCACTGACCATGGCATCTACAGTGTTAACTCTCAGGATCGGAGCTCGGCTTTGCTCCTGACAGTTGCAGTGGGTGCTCTCCTGTTTATGACTGCTGCCTCCTGCTGTGATCATGTGGACTCAGCTTCTGAGCCCTCAAATGCTCTGTGATGGGTATACAAAGTGTTCTGTACCTTTCCAACATGTTTATAGCGGGAAGGGGTTCAGCTGGCCATACACATTACATACAGTATGTGTCAGCCAAACCTGCCATTTTTAGTTGAACCTGCTGACAATTTGACGTGTATGTGTATCTTCCAACTCTCCCGTAAAGGAAGATGTTTAATCCTTCCAGTACTTATCAGTTGCTGTATGCTCCACAAGAAGTTGTGTAGTTCTTTCCAGTCTGACCCCAGTGCTCTCTGCTGCCACCTCTGTCTGTGTCAGGAACTGTTCAGAGTAGAAGAGGTTTGCTATGGGCATATGTTTCTGCTCAAGATAGTTCTAGAGAGCACTGTAGTCATAATGGACTGTACTACACAACTTCCTGTGGCGCATACAGCAGCTGATAAGTAGTAAAACAAATACAATTTTTTTTATAGACGTTACTTACAAAGCTGTCTAATGTTCTGTCACTAGCTGACTTGAAATATTTGTTTTCCACCAGAGTACCCCTTTAATGAAAAACCAGATATGTCATTTAACAAGTAAAATTGTAGAATGGAAATGTTTCAGTTCTACACTTCTAAAATTGTGATGTTTTTAACACCTTTCAGGATTCCAAATGAATAATGTCAAAACCCATGTCAGATAAATAAAATAATGTACGTATGTGTTTTTGTGCAAAACGGTTTTGTGATCACAGAATGAATGATGATTTTTCATTATTTTTGATGATCTCTCAGCCATGAGCTCCTGATTAGGGAGATTGTTAGTGTACCCTCTGGAATGAAATGCGTTGAGCCACAGTCCAGATAGACAAGCCTTGTTTTTGTGATAAATGATAAGCTTGCCAGCACGCTGCAGGCTTTCTGAATTTACAGTACAAGATTACTACAATGTTCTAGTGTTTGAATTAGATTATGCTTTTTTTTTCGAAGTAGGCATTAATGCCCTCTGTTCCTTTACACAGCTGCCTATACATGGTCGTAATGCCCAAAATAAACAATGTATTGATCCTCCTGGATGGCCTGTCTGGCTGATCGCATTATAATCTACGGAGGCATACTCTGGAATTTGAGGAGTGGATCAACAACATTCACATTATATCAGATAATAGACATTCGAGTTTCTTAGATTTGTTTTCTCTTAAGTTGGAAAAATACACAGACTTTACATTGGCTTACTTGAAATGAATAGAAACAAGCCAAAACATGTACAATACAAAAATATTCTTCTAAAATAGAGAAATGAGACTTTTGTTCTTTTTTATTTTTGATGTTAACAATTGTTATTGGACAGTGGAAGGATTAAAGGGGTACTTCAAGGAACTAAACCCATAGCCCATCCTTTCTCTTTGATCAAACTATTTAAATGTCTAAATATCATTCATTAGCTATATAGAGAAGGTGCCCCTCTTTCATTCAACATTATTTTTATTAAAGTTAAACATATATTGCCACTCCATATCTATGTAACAGGTTTTCAATTTTACATAACAATAAAGACAAATCAAAAAGAAGAAAAACAAAGGTAGAGAATTAATTGCAGATGTCAAGTTTAGATGTTGAGACAATCTTCAAATTGAAGCTCCAGTCAATAGGGTTAGTCCATCCGTGATGTTGTCAATTGGTGGACTGGTGGATATGTTGGATACATGTTTGAAATGGGAGGTGCAGTCCAAAGTTATCTCTATCAAACAAACATGTTACTCCTTGACTTGAAGGTAATAAGTGAAAAGTAGTCGTATTTCTTATTGTATAATAATAATAAAATAGTCATGTACATACCTCTTTTTTCCATTTCAGATCTCTAAATTTATAATTATTCGCGGGATCTTCCTTGCCTGTCTCCCCACTTGCATCGCTCCATTGACAGTAGACAATGTGTAATGTAAAGTAGATTGCCCCTCTTTCAGTTGTCACTTATATGCAGAAAGTGAGGAAAAGACATCATCAAGTCATCCATTTTGTCTCTGTCCAAGTCCCTCTCTGAAAGCAGCCCCCACCCTCCTGAGAGACAGAGACTACTGGTTTCTGTCCTGCACTGATGATTTATGATCACTTTAGTCCTGAGAGCTTTAATGTGTTGTGTGCAGTGTCAGCCAATCACACACTGAATCTCTCTGCTCACAGAGCAGATGGGTGGGGGCTCCTTTCAGAGAGGACACTGTTAGGAGCAGCAATGATGGTCGGTAGATTTTGTTGACAGTGGGAGGGATGATGGCAAAAAATATCATGCAGCCAGAGAAGATCAAAGGGGCCACAGAAAGATCTTTTACAGGTACAGTAGAATCTACCAATAGCGGACACTCACGGGGAATAAAAAAGTGTCCACTATTGAAAGATGTCCCCTATTATTAAAAAAGGCTCAAAAAACTTTCAAAATGACCAAATACTAAAATTACTTTAAAAAACACGATAAAAAGCAATATTACAGTAGAATCATCCCTTATCACCCCCTTGCGCCATTTCATCCCCCTTTATACCCTGTGCCACTTTATTCCCTCTATGCCTTGTGCCAAATCATACCCCCTTACCCCCTCTGCAACAACATTTACCCTTGATACCATCTGTGCCGGGGGGGGGGATGATTTGGCACAGGGGAATAAAGGGGGATAAAATGTCACAGGTGGGATGAAATGGCACAGGGGTGGTAAAGAGGGGGTGATTAGTTTGCATGACGTTTCTGTGACCTCTAGTTGCTATTTTCAAGCTCCTATGCATATCCTTCCCTGGGGTATCTCTTTAAAAGGGGTTTTTAGGCAGGAAGTATTTATTATTTTTTTTTTATATGTGGCTTGGACTGATGGACTGCAGTAAAAAAAAACTTACCAGGATTTGTATGTACAGTATAAAACTGTCTGCAGCTAGATCTTCATAGAAAGATCAGGCACATTTATCCATTCACCCAAAGGGAGCAGAGCGGTGACATCAAAGGTGGCTGAGCTGTCAATCATGTAGGAGAGGAGTGATTACAGACTAGAGCCCACATGACTACTTCAGGATTCTGGACGCCCTGAGGACTACCACTGACTACCATGCAGAATGAGACATTGTCAAGCTGCTTTTTTTCCCACTTTTTAGAGGACGATCAGGAGGACATCACAACCTGAAAAGATTTCCAGATCTTTTTAGTCGTAGGGAAAAAATCTGTTGCATGGTAATTTCTGTCACAGGGTTAATCTGTCACATGGTAAAATCTGTCGCGGGGTTAATACTGTTGCACATTAAAATCTGGCGTATGCATAAATCTGTTGCAATGAAAATTCTGTCGCAGTGTGACTGATTTTTAAAATAAAAACCGGGAAAAGAAAAAAAATTATAATTTGTGAAAAGAGAGGGGGAGCGGGAGGGGGAGGGAGAGGGGGAGCGGGAGAGGGGGAGGGGGAGAGGGAGAGGGAGAGAGAGATTTTTAATAAAAAAGTCTCTCTCTCTCTCTATATATATATATATATATATATATATATATATATATACGTGATGTTCACCACTCCTGGTGTGACAGAGCTTTCAAGGGCTACTAAGCACTCCGCAGGCATTCTGGGTAGGGAAAAAGGTGATTTGCATATTCCCCTATATATATTAAAAAAAAATTCTTATGATTCACAATTATTACTGAAACAATAGGGAAAAAAATGTGTTGGAAAAATTTGAAAATAAAGCTAAAGCGTTGTTTAAAAGATAAATGCCAAAAAGATAAATAAAATAAAAAATCTGAATGGCTTATAAAAGATGAGGCAGGCAAAGGAGCAAACAGCCAGAGAATTTACTCCACTTTCTGAAACTTTATACATGCTTTAAAGTGTAGGGTTTTCCTCCCAGAAAATTCACATGATTTTCGGAGTAGTTTTCAGAAAAGACGAGTGATTTTGGATGAAATGTAGGGAGCACGCCCCTGTTCAAGAAAACAAGCCCATTTTGTAGGGTTTTCTTTTCACTCAGAGTGATTCAAATGTTGTCGTTTTTTTTTTTCTGTCGCACATTCTGTCGCACGTTCCTTGCAAAAGAATTTAGGCGCAAAACCAGACAAAAAGAGTTGGAATCCTGTTAGTAAATGAGGGCCAATATGTTGCCAACAGTAATATAGGGTACAATCTGGTAACAGGTTCCCTTTAACCCTTTCTTTTCAAGGACTAATAACAATAACATAACAAATTATGACTTGAAATGCTTGCCACAATTAGACAATAAGGACTGGAGTTTACACTTTGGCATTATAAAACCCAGAATCCTAACTTTCAAAGCATACCATCAAATCTGTAGGGGCTCAGCACTTATTTGAAGTCTGCAAGCAAGATGGAACATTGTCATTTCTGGTTCTTTGTGTGTGCAAGAAAGGATAGGGAGGGGGAGAATAAGCAAGTGACATCAAGGAGAAAGATCACAGTCTGTTCCTGTCACCTCTCCCCCTGTACAGCCTCCAGTGATGCCATGGGGTATATGTGAACTTTTCTTTATGCTATAATCCCCTTATAACTAAGGGAGGTTACGTGCTCTCTGATTGTTCCAATTTATTTATCTTCTTCTACTAAAGGAGTGAAAAGATGATCAGGACAGGATGTGACTCCGATGTTTATCACCAATATCTGATCGCTGATACTTTGTTCTATCCAGTTCTGGAGATTATGTGATGATGTGTATATGCAGCATGAGTGACATATACATACATACATATATATATATATATATATATATATATATATATATATATATATATATATATATATATTATACACATACAGTACAGTATATATGCTGGGTATCATTTTTGCAATGTGCAAAGTTTTGTCTTAGAAAATTTATGGAAATAAGGGTACAGTGTTTTATTATTATTATTATTATTATTATTATCCTCTTAAGGACCAAGGACGTATGAGTACGTCCTTGGTCCCACTCCCGTGATATAACGCGGGGTCCCACGGTGACCCTGCATCATATCACGGCGGGCCCGGCGTCATAGTGAAGCTGGGACCCGCCGCTAATTGCGCGTGGCACTGATCGCGGTGCCGCGCGCTATTAACCCTTTAGCCGCGCGCTCAAAGCTGAGCCACGCGGCTGAAAGTGAAAGTAAAAAGTGCCGGTTAGCTCAGTGGGCTGTTTGGGATAGCCGCGGCATTCCGAACAGCTTGCAGGACAGCCGGAGGGTCCCTATCTGCCTCCTCGCTGTCCGATCGCCGAATGGCTGCTCAATGCCTGAGATCCAGGCATGAGCAGTCAAGCGGCAGAATCATTGATCACTGGTTTCCCATGAGAAACTAGTGATCAATGTAAAAGATCAGTGTGTGTAGTGTTATAGGTCCCTATGGGAGCTATAACACTGCAAATAAAAGTGAAAAAAAAAGTGAATAAAGATCATTTAACCCCTTCCCTATTAAAAGTTTGAATCACCCCCCTTTTCCCATAAAAAAAAAACCACAGTGTAAATAAACATAAAAATAAACATATATGGTATCGCAGCATGCGGAAATGTCCAAATTATAAAAATATATCGTTAATTAAACCTCACGGTCAATGGCGTACGCGCAAAAAAATTCCAAAGTCCAAAATAGTGCATTTTTGGTCACTTTTTATATCATGAAAAAATGAATATCAATATGATCAATAAGTCCTATCAATGCAAACATGATACAGTTAAAAACTTCAGATCATGGCGCAAAAAATTAGCCCTCATACCGCCCCATACGCAGAAAAATAAAAAAGTTATAGGGGTCAGAAGATGACAATTTTAAACATATTAATTTTCCTGCATAAAGTTATGATTTTTTTCTAGAAGTACGACAAAATCAAACCTATATAAGTAGGGTTTTATTTTAATCGTATGGACATACAGAATAAAGATAAGGTGTCATTTTTACCGAAAAATGTACTACGTAGAAACGGAAGCACCCAAATTTACAAAACGGCGTTTTTTTTTTTCAATTTTGTCTCACAATGATTTTTTTTCCGTTTCATTGTAGATTTTTGGGTAAAATGACTGACGTCATTACAAAGTAGAATTGGTGGAGCAAAAAATAAGCCATCATATGGATTTTTAGTTGCAAAATTGAAAGAGTTATGATTTTTTAAAGGCAAGGAGCAAAAAAAAAAAAATGCAAAAACGGAAAACCCCCCGATCCTTAAGGGGTTGATATTATTATTATTACTATAGTTATAGTTATTAATAGGTGGCCAAGCAACTAAGTTACACTGGAAACCTATTGTTTTTGCTCAGATTATTATTAACCCCTTAAGGACCGAGGGTTTTTCCGTTTTTGCATTTTCGTTTTTTCCTCCTTGCCTTTAAAAAATCATAACTCTTTCAATTTTGCACCTAAAAATCCATATAATGGCTTATTTTTTTTTACCACCAATTCTAATTTGTAATGACGTCAGTCATTTTGCCCAAAAATCTACAGTGAAACGGGAAAAAAAATCATTGTGAGACAAAATTTAAAAAAAAATGCTGTTTTGTAAATTTTGGGGGCTTCCGTTTCTACGTAGTAAATTTTTTGGTAAAAATTACACCTTATCTTTATTCTGTAGGTCCATACGATTAAAATGATAACCTACTTATATAGGTTTGATTTTGTCGTACTTCTGGAAAAAATCATAACTACATGCAGGAAAAATAATATGTTTAAAATTGTCATCTTCTGACCCCTATAACTTTTTTTATTTTTACGCGTATTGGGCGTTATGAGGGCTCATTTTTTGCACCGTGATCTGAAGTTTTTAACGGTACCATTTTTGCATTGATAGGACTTATTGATATAAAAAGTGACCAATGAAATGCACTATTTTGGACTTTGGAATTTTTTTGCGCATACGCCATTGACCGTGTGGTTTAATTAACGATATATATTTTAATAATCCGGACATTTCCGCATTATTATGTTTTCTCATAAACAAAAAAAAAACACAGTGTAAATAAAAATAAAAGTAAAGGGGGGTGATTCAAACTTTTATCAGGCACTGAGCAGTCATTCGGCAATCGAACAGCGAGGAGGCAGGTAGGGATCCTCCAGCTGTCCTGTAAGCTGTTCGGGATGCCGCGGCGATCCCGAACAGCTCCCTGAGCTAACCGGCATGCTTTCACTTTCACTTTAGATGCGGCATTCAACTTTGAATGCTGCGTCTAAAGGGTTAATAGCCCGCGGTACCGTGATCAATGCCCCGCGCCCCGCGTTATAGATCGGGAGTGGACTCATGACGTACCGATACGTCATGTGTCCTTAAGGAGTTAATATTATTATTATTCCATCCCAAATTTCAGATGCTTATATCTGCTGCACTGTAACTCCAAAACACATGTGCATAGCGGTAGACCCATGAGCTGTGCATAATCTTATGTAATATAAAGGTCATAGGTCACATGGTAGGGCCACCATCTTGGTTTTTGTGGCAATATTGCACAATATTAAAAAATCTTTTTCTCTGGAACCACTAAAGCTACAGATATATAAATGGCTGTATGTGGTGCCACTGTTGTGCAGAGTCTGATTTGTTAAAGGACAACTGTAGTGGAGCACTTTTATATATGCCCGTGCCTCAAAATTTAAACAAAATAAACTCATACATACCTTCCTACGAGCCCCCGTTGGTCCGGCACAGGCCTCACGGTCCGGCATTGCTGACCTCATTCCACTTCCTGGGGACGGGGACGCCACAGAGCCATCGGCATGTCACTGGTCGCAGCGATGTCCCGCCCCGGCCGGTGATAGGCTGAGCCCAGTTAGGCCAGCCAGAGCTCCTTACATGACAGTGGGCTCAGCCTATCACCGGCCGGGGCGGGACATCGCCGTGGCCGGTGATATGCCGATGGCTCTGTGGCGTCCCCGTCCCCAGGAAGTGGAATGAGGTCAGCAATGCTGGACCGTGAGGCCTGTGGCGGACAAACGGGGGCTCGTAGGAAGGTATGTATGAGTTTATTTCATTTATTTTTGAGGCCCAGGAACGGGCATATATAAAAGTGTTCCACTACAGTTGTCCTTTAATTATAAGACTTTTGGTCACATGGCGTGGCCGCCATATTGAATTGAACAATATTCTACAAACATCTTCTCTGAAATTGTTTGTTAGAATAACGTATTATTTGGCAGACATGTTCACGGTTACCTCCTTACCAAGTTTGTTAAAGCTGGTTCATTTGCATAGTCAATATGGCCACCGCTTGCCAATAACTTTTAGACAGCATTAATATTAATGCACAATTTTGTTTAAATGTGTGCAATATGTACACTGTTAACAAAAAGCAGCCATTTTGTTTTAGTTGACAATATTCAGTGCTATATGCAAAGCCATGTCTTTCTGAATCCAATAAAGATACAGATTTACAAGTAGCCGTATATGGTTACACTGTGACTTGGACTCCTACATGTTTGTTTGATGTCATTCAACCATATGGTTCAGCGGCCATATTGAATAATGTAAATATCGACAATTATTCCTATTATTTCTATGGGGCTTTTTGTAATATGCCTGTAATTGCTTCAATGTTACTTAAAAATTCATGAAATTTTACCCAAAGGTAGAGCCCAGTACCATGCACAATTTGTTGTAGTATAAAGGTCATAGGTCACATGGTAAGGCAGCCATATTGGTTTCTGTGGCACAATTTTGCACAATATTGAAACCTCTGCATTTCCGCAGTCACTAAATACAGATTTAAAAATTGTTATATTTGGTCACACTGTGATCACAATTAGGGCTTGTTAATTACAAGTCTGTTGATCACATGATTTAGCCGCCATGTTGAATTGTGCAATATTCTACAAACATCTTCTCTAAAACCGTTTGTTAGAATAATGTATAATTTGGTACACACGTTCATGGTTACCTCCTGTACCAAGATTGTTAAAGCTTGTTCATTTGCATAATCAATATGGCCACCACTTGACAATAACATTTAGATAGCATTAATAATGATAAGCTATTTTGTTAAGTGATAAGTGAAAAATGTAGACTGGTAATCTAAAAAGTTAGATTTCTTTGCACAATATTAGAGTACTCATTTTCTGTACCACAGTTGATCAACAGATTTGGCGGCCATATTGGATTGTGCAATATTCTGCAAACATAGTTTTCTCTAAAATTGCAGGTCAGAACAATATGAAAATTAGCACACATGTTCGTGATCACATTCTGTACCACTATTAATCCCCAGATTTGGCGGCCATACTGGGTTGCGCAATAGTCTGCAAACAAAGTTTACTCTAAAATTACTGTACACAAACCATGTGAAGAACAGCGTGACACTGCCGTGCCCTGCACACATGGCATGCTGGAGGGGCACTAAGACTTGGCCGTGTAGTGGAGGCTGAGGAAATGGGGGAGGATGAGGAGGCGGAGTTGTACACTGTCGCAGGAGAGCATGGAGGCGGAAGCGGCGTGACCTGTCCAAGTTGCTGTTGTGGCTGTGCAGGAACCACATTCACCCAGTGGGCAGTAAAGGACATGTATTGTCCCTGACCGTAGTTACAGCTCGCACTTTGGTACACACCGACAAGCTCAAGGACTGGCCCACCTTCTGTCCCACAGAATTGTGCAGGGCTGGTACTGCCTTCTTCGCAAAGAAATGATGGCTTGGAACTCTCCACCTCAGCTCGGCAAAAGCCATCCATTCTCTGAAAGGTGGAGAGTCCACCACTTGAAAAGCGAGGGACTGCCGCACCAGCAACTTGGACAGGAGGACATTCAGCTTCTGTGCCGTTGGATGAGTGGGCGCATACTGTTTTCTCTTGGACATGGCTTTGCTGATGGATTGCTGGTCGGAATGACTGACTTGAAGTAGGAGGAGCAGGAGCATCTGAAGTGACAAAACATGGGTATGACACACAGCTCCCTTTGGCTGAGGTGGTGGAGCGTTGGCTAGCTGAAACAGGGAGCGGCGTGCCACTGGGTGATGCAGCAGGCTGGACCACCACATCAGAGCCACGGTTCTCCCAGGCTGCTTTATGGTTATGCTGCATATGTTGACGCAGGGGCGTGGTGCCAACATTGGGACCCTGGCCACACTTCACCTTCTGCCGAAACATCTTGCATGTGGCCAGTTTAACATCCTCCGGATGCTTGATGAAAAACTGCCACACCGCAGAGTAGCTGATTTTCCCACCAACAGTCCGCACTGATTGACAACTACTGCCGTGGACTCCAGGAACCCCTGTTCCACTACCTCCCGGGAAGGTAGGCAGCATCGAAGCAGGTGGTGTATCCTGACAAGTTTGTCTCCTGACATTCCACCTCTGCCACCATGCTGACTGCCAACCATGCTACCATTTTGCTGGCTCAGCTGCTGCCTCATGGGCAACCTGCAACCCTCTTCTTTTGATGATGATGAAGCCCTTTCTCCAACTGGCTCCCAAGTACGATCGGCTTCATCATCATCATCATCATCATCGAATTGTATCTGCATGTCACTGATATCCTCCTCAGGTTCCTCAAAAGTGTCTGCTTGCAACACCACCTCTCATGCCACTCTCCTCATCACTACTTGCCCACCTAGCGGAGAAAGCAGCGGATGTCTCCTCCACTTCTTGGCTGGCCAGTAGCTGCTGACTGTCCTCTAGTAGATTGTCCTCACTAAATAGTGGAGCTGGACCTACAGCATAAGATACTTCTTTGGGGGAGGGAACAGCGTAGGACAACGGTAATGAAAGGACAGGGACTGCTCCCGGGCCATGCCAACTGAGAAAAAAAGGAGACGATGTAGTTCAGCTCACCACTCAGGACATCAATGGGCAGGACTGTGGCTATCATGCAGCATTGCAGGCGGGCTTGGAGCACAGACAGTGTGAGCAGTATCCCGAGTGATATAAAGCACACAAAGGAACCATACCATACCCATGTGATGTTGGCAGGATAGGGATATTTAGTGGATGTGTATATATACATGTCTCTTATGGCAGTTTTAGCCAATGTGGTGGTGTTATGGACTACATGTTTTTTTTACATGTCTTTGTTTTACGATCTATACTGATGTTGATATATATGCATTTAGATTTCTTTTCTTTACTTATACCTGTATGCTATCAGCTACTTGAGTGACGATGTACCCATTTAATTGAATGATCCTGAATATTAGCAATTGTTATGCCATTGACTACCCAGTGGGTGGCTATTGACTACCTAAGTCCTGGATGTTCACCAACTTGCAGGATATCATGACACACCTGCTATCATTTAATGCTCCTGCAATCGGCTCAATTGGAACTGACATCACACACCAACCCCACTGTGAGTTACTCCCATGCACTCAGGTATGCATGCATAAAAACCTTCATTCTTTTATCAATATTTGCCATGACTAAGAACTCGTAGCAAGTTTGAAACGCGCCAGTGTTTGTTTTTAATGTACCTATAGGTTTTTGTGTCTTTTCTTTGTGTCCATGTTTTTACACATGTGAAGTAAAAGTTATGTTTTAACCTATTTTTGTGAGCTGGACCCCCGACTTCCTTTTTGTGCTCCATGCCAACTGAGGGTTGTGTCTGAGGAACCCAGCGACTGTTGACTGGGGGTGACCGTGTTAACCAACTGATGACGGCAGTTGGGTTGCTGGTCGAGACATGACAGCTAGCTGATACCAAGATCTCAGGCCTCTCGCTGTGACTCCTGCTGCCACTTGACCCTAGTCTGCTGTGACTTCTGCCTGATGAATTTTGGCCTCTGACATGTCATGGCACTTTTCTGTCTTACATACTTAGTGCATATATGAGGGGAGTACAATACGCTCCACTACGCTTAAAACAGTATTTGTGTCCAACACCAGCAGGTGTGTACTTTTCACAGTATCTGGGCCCTTAAGACTTTAACAGGAACAAAACAGTACAGCACTTGTATGTATGTATGTGGTATGCACTTATGAGAGGAGTATAATGCACTTCAGTACACTTAAAACAGTATTT
This sequence comes from Hyla sarda, assembly GCF_029499605.1. NCBI lineage: Eukaryota > Metazoa > Chordata > Amphibia > Anura > Hylidae > Hyla > Hyla sarda. The sequence goes on from NC_079193.1 coordinate 65,042,151, forward strand.
GTCTACAACACCAGCAGGTGTGTACTTTTGGCTGGCCTTTCACAGTATCTAGGCCCTTAAGACGTTAACAGGAACCAAATAGTACAGTACTTATATGTACATTTGTGGTATGCACTTATGAGGGGAGAACAATGCGCTCCAGTGCGCTAAAAAAAGTATTTTTCTACAACACCAGCAGGTGTGTACTTTTGCCTGACCTTTCACAGTATCTAGGCACTTAAGACTTTAACAGAAACAAAATGGTACACCACTTAGATGTAAGCACATGTTGCACTTAATAGAGGACAATATGCTTTTAGTGCTCTGCTCACCCTAACTTGCAGGCTACTATTAACTGTTCAGTTGTTGTACACACCAGTGCTGCAGCACACAGTTGCTGTGTACTACACCCAAAATCGTACTTTCTCTCTCAATCTCACTCCTTTCCCTATCAGTGCTTCTTGGCTGGATTTGTGCTTGAGGTGAATCACTGCTGTAAAAAAGCTGTTCTGTGCAGCACACTGCTCTCTATCCCTCTCTGCAATAGAAGGCTGTATTGACTGGGAGGTGAATCACTGCTGTAAAAATGCTTTTCTGTGCAACACACACTGCTGTCTGTGTCTCTCTCCCTCTCTTTGCAATAAAAGGCTGAAGTGACTGGCCGCAAGATGGCTGCCGGTTATATAGGGCTGTGTGACATCACAGGGGTGGCTGGCTGCTAATAGGCTGCATGCTGCATGTGATTAAAGGTCATCCGAGCTACCCGCCTTCCCAGGATTCCTTGTCCCATGTCCTCACATGTGTATCTGCTATTTTATGCCCTGGAGCCTGGACTGCACTAAATGGAGTTTAATGAAGCGATGCGTGAATCGGGCGATATTCGCATTCGTTCCGAATTTAATTTTTCCTTAAATTCGTAATGAATTCGGATTTGTCAGATTCGATACACTCATGCCTATTATTTTCAGACCATCTATTTTGTAGTCAGTAATTTTTCCTACAGAATTCTAGGAAACCTTAATAGAAATGTAGATTTCTTATGCAGATTAGTTTCCATGCCCAGTTTGTAGGGTTTATTTTATTTTGGTTAGTTTTGTGGATTTTTTCGGCACATTAGGTCACAGACATGTTGCAAACAGTATGCCTCATAAAAACCCAAGAATTTGGAAGAACATGAGGACTATTGCCTTGAAAGGGTTAATCGGAAATTCATGCATTATTTTGGGTACATACAATGCGTGTTCTTTTACTTCAGCTTTATAAGTTCAGCCTGTGTTTTTCTACATGTTTAGGTAACTCTGTACCTTATATATTAGAACTTATAAATCTAAATGAACCAAGAGACATGAAAAAGCTTGTTACAGTGAAAAAAGTATCCTTTTAACAAATTCTACTACATGACAACTTCCTACCCCCAACACAAACACCAGACTTTGTGACAGGTGCCTTTAGGCAATGCCTTAAAAATAGCCTTAGGGTCCATTCTGGACTGTGGTAATTAAATTGACAGCCACCAAAGAGCAGTATTAGGAATGCTAATGACATAGAAATGTTATTGTACTTCTATTATGTTGTCATCATATTGAGGGCCCAGACTGGAAATTCCAAGGAAACATACGGCCAGTAGAAAACACAGTTTTTCTAAAGGAAAACTATAATGTCCCTGTTTATATCTTCATAAAAAATTGTTCAGTAACTGTAAAAACAGAACAAAAAAATTCAGTATACTGGAGCGTGTAGATAGGACTTACACTTTGTTGATGAAGAAATATAACTTTATATATCCTGGTGTAGTATCTGTATAAATAGTGGTGAAACACTGGTACAGCAACGATGTAAAATGCAGTCCTGTTACATAGAAACATGTGTCGGCAGATAAGGACCATTTGGCCCATCTAGTCTGCCCAATAATCTGAATCCTATCAATAGTCCCTGGCCCAATCTTTTATGAACGATAGCCTTATGCATATCCCATGTAGGGGAGTAGCTAGAAACCACAGGGCCCCGATGCAAAAAAAATTCCTGGGCCCCCTTACTCCCTGACGACCCACTTCCCTAATCCCTGACTATCCCCTTACTCCCCGCACAATGAGATCAGTGACTACAGCACTGATAGGATACAGTCAGGAGGATACACAGTGCTATAAGTCACTTACGGACAGGTCAGGGCTGGGACAAAAAAAATATACCCAGACATTTTAGAATAAGCAGCTAATTTTCATAATGGAGGTCCGACTGATGGGACCCCCACCAATCACCTTGGTTCAAGTGGCTCTCCAGATGTTACAAAGCTACAACTCCCATCATGTCTAGAGAGCCTCAGGCATTATGAATATTGCTGTTTTATAACAGCTGGAGAGCCATAGATTGGGTCAGACAGAACACACAATGATATCAGTGACCCGAGTGACGTCTTCTCTGTTGTCTTTTCTTTTCTTCTCCATCTGGTGCAGACACCAGGACGTCTTCCAGCTCTGCAGAATATGATGCCAGAACATCATTGGTTCCTTAATTTGTCAGCAGATCCTCATTCTCTGTATCAAGACAATAATCATTGTAATACTGTACCCCCTGAATATAATACTGCCAACCACTGTCCCCTCTAAATATATTATTGCTACACACTGTACCCCCGAATATAATACTGCCACACACTGTACCCCTTGAATATAATACTGACATACACTGTTCCCCCTGGATATAATAATGCCAACCACTATACCCCTGAATATAATACTGCCACACACTGTACCCCTTGAATACAATACTGCCAACCACTGTACCATCTAAATATATTATTGCCACACACCGTACCCCCTGAATATAATACTGCCACACACAGTACCCCCTGAATATGATCCTGCCACACACAGTACCCCCTGAATATAATACTGGCAACAACTGTACCCCTGAATATAATACTACCACCCACTGTACCCCCTGAATATAATCCTGCCACACACACAGTACCCCTGAATATTATACTGCAACACACTTTACCCCCTGGATATAATAATGGCAACAACTGTACCCGTGAATATAATACTGCCACACACTTTACCTCCTGGATGTAATACTACCACACACTGTACCCTCTGACTATAATACTGCCACACACTGTACCATCTGAATATAATACTGCCACCCACTCTACCCCTTGAATATAATACTGCCACCCACTGTACCCCCTGAATATAATACTGCCACACAATGTACCCCCTGAATATAATGCTGCCAACCACTGTACCCCTGAATATAATACTGCCAACCACTGTACCTTCTGAATATAATACTGTCACACACTGTACCCTCTAAATATATAATACTGCCACACACTGTGCCCCCTTGAATATTATATTGCCACACACTGTACCCTCTGAATATATTACCGCCACACACTGAACCCTCTGAATATATTGCTCCCACACACTGTGCCTTCTGAATATAATACTGCCACACACTGCACCACCCCTTGAATATAATACTGCCATACCCTCACCCCCACCCATCCTTGGTCTCCTCGTCCCTGCACTCCATATCCTCCTCACCCCACCCTCAGTCTCCTCATTATCCTGTTACCCCCCCCCCCCGGGACTCCATCCTCGGTCTCCCACATCATTCCATCCTTCCCCCCGCACCCCATCCTCGTTCTGCTCATCATTGCAATTCTTCTCCCCGGACCCCGTTCCTCATTATTGCAATCATCCCCCTCTCCCGGACCCCATGCTCATTATTGCAATCACCCCCCGGACCTCATGCTCATTATTGGAATCACCCCCCTCCCCCCGGACCCCATGCTCATTATTGGAATCACCCCCCTCCCCCCGGACCCCATGCTCATTATTGGAATCACCCCTCCTCCCCTTGGACCCCATGCTCATTATTGGAATCCCCCCCCCCTTAGACACAATGCTCATTATTGGAATCACCCCTCCTCCCCTTGGACCCCATGCTCATTATTGGAATCACCCCCCCTCCCCCCGGACCCGTTGCTCATTATTGGAATCACCCCCGGACCCCATGCTCATTATTGGAATCAACCCCCGGACCCCATGCTCATTATTGGAATCACCCCCCCTCCCCTTGGACCCGATGCTCATTATTGGAATCACTTCCCTCCCCCCGGACCCCATGCTCATTATTGGAATCAAGACCCCTCCCCCCGGACCCCATGCTCATTATTGCAATTACCCCCCCTTTTACCCCATGCTCATTATTGGAATCACCCACCTCCCCTTGGACCCAATGCTCATTATTGGAATCACTGCCCCTCCCCTTGGACCCCATGCTCATTATTGGAATCACCCCCCCTCCCCTTGGACCCCATGCTAATTATTGGAATCACCCCTCCTCCCCCCAGACCCCATGCTCATTATTGGAATCACCCCTCCTCCCCATGGACCCAATGCTCATTATTGGAATCACCCCCCCTCTCCCCTTGGACCCCATGCTCATTATTGGAATCACCCCTCCTCCCCTTGGACCCCATGTTCATTATTGGAATCACCCCCTCCCCTTGGACCCCATGCTCATTATTGCAATCACAACAACCCCCCCCCCCCTCGGACCCCGTCCTCATTCCACTTTCATCACACCACTCATGCACCCGATCCCTGGTCTCCTCACCTTCTCGAAGATCTGCGGTGATCAGCGGTGCTGTGCTGTGAGGCCGGGGAGGCTGCAGATACTGTTCCACTGCCGGGCATAGCTATCGGGAGAGTCAGAGGCCGGTGACACATCAAGGGCTTGAAGTGACGTGCGTGCCTATGCAGGGCACGTCTACTCCCATCAGCCCCTGGCCTGTTCGTATACCGCTTGCCGTTTTATGGGTAATTAAAGAAAAAAGTACTGGCAGCGGTGGGCCCAGGCCGGTGGGCTGCGCCCAGGGCCCGACCGCTACTAAATATAAGTATTGTATAGTGCAATGACACGTTGGGCTGCGCCCACAGCCCTGCCGCTGCAGCATGTAAGTATAGTATAGGGCCCCCCAGGCTGTGGGGCCTGGTCGCGATTGCGACCTTTGCGACTTCTATAGCTAATCCACTGATCCCACGCATGTTTAAACTCCTTCACTGTATTAGCAGCGACCACTTCTGCAGGAAGGCTATTCCATGCATCCACTACTCTCTCAGTAAAGTAATACTTCCTGATATTACTTTTAATCCTCTGTTGTAGATATACTGTGAAGAAACTGGGGGGCAGGATTTAGCATATGTAAACGTGTGCAAAACAATGTTCCCTAAATAAGTTTGCCTACTTAAAGTGCTGATGTGCCGTATACTAATCTTGTATAGGGGATTTCACCCAGAGGTAATTTGTTAAAGTAGAAAAAGTCAATCTAAAAAGGCAATTATATTTTCCATAAAATATTAATACGAAAAAGACGGCATCCAATAAATAAATGTGCACTGTAACAAGAATTCCTGTCCTATTATTGTTAGATCCATGCTATTCACTGATGGTAGTAGATCTATTACCAACAGTGAATAGTATGGATCTAACAATAATAGGGTAGGAATTGTCATACCGGTACAGTTAGCAGGATACCAAACTATACCAGGCTGCACGTTCTTACTCACGTACCCATATAATCGCTTGTGTTTTTTCCGTTTTTAACTGTAAAAACAGGATGACTCAAAAAGGATGGTGCAATATGATATCCTTGATATTCATAACCAAGAGAACATAAAACAAGTCTATTAACATGAGAAGACACATGATCTATACAAGTTTTTTCCACACACTACAAATGTTCAAAGTGATTTCCATTGATGACACGGCAGATGTCTAGTTCAGTTCTGTCTGGACATGTGCCAGGATATCCTCGAATATGGACTCCACTCTTTCAGTGATGTTGTTCCACAGAAAGAAGTTGCAGGGTGTTAGATCTGGCGATGAAGGAGGCAAACGCAACATTGGTGAATTGTTTCCAGCAGGGCTAATCCAACATTCTGGTAGTTTCTTTCAGGTATCTGTGGACATCCAAATGGAAATGAAGGTGTACCACCCTGCTGATCAGACAGGATCATAGACTTTACACAGCAAAAAACAACACATTTACTTTGGGTCGACCATGTACTCACTAAGGGCACATGGTTTTCTAAGCTTTCTAACATTGTGGCAATTGACCTTCCCACTGAAGTGAATGGTCACCTCAGCAATGACCATCATTCTGCCAGCAAATTGTAGTTTTTACCAATTTTGTTTTGATGGTACTTTTTAATCACTTTTTATAAAAAATTTTTATCATATATGAAGTGACCAAAAATACACAATTTTGGACTTTGGTATTTTTTTTACGTGTACGCCATCGACTGTGTGGTTTAGCTAACTTTATATTTTAATATGAATTCAGGTAGAAGAAACAGACATGGTCGCACATCTACAAACTTGTATAATGATCTGATTGCTTCTCAGCATAATATCAAAAACTAACAGGTTATAAGTATACATTTTTGATCAAAAAGTACAAGCCCACTCGCCACGTCAGGGCCACCTATTTAGAGTGGGTCCCTAACGTCCCTAGCATAAAATGGCGAAGCACTGGGTGGCGACCACCACCGCCGCGACACCAGTGCCCACGGGGGGAACGATCCACTGGCAAAGCGGCCCCAATGCCACTCAGACCAGTCTATGGGTCGCACCTCCCCACAGACACGGCACGCAGCAACGGACGCCACACAGCACCACACCAGTGTGAAGAAGTTGTAACAGCACACTTACCAAGCTCTCCCAGTCAGACTGGGAGGCTGCTAGGAAAGAAATGGCCCTTGTGTAGCTAACTACTACTTATATAGGGTTGGGCTGAGGGGGTGGGGAAGAGTGCAGACACAGGCACAGGCGTCTGTTGCTGCCGTGGTGTCGTGTCTGTGGGGAGGTGCGACCCATAGACTGGTTTGAGTGGCATTGGGGCCGCTCTGCCAGTGGGTCGTTCCCCCCCCCCGTGGGCACTGGTGTCGCGGCGGTGGTGGTCGCCGCCCAGTGCTACGCCATTTCATGCTAGGGACATTAGGGACCCACTGTAAATAAGTGGCCTTGATGTGCCGAGTGGGCTTGTACTTTTTGATCAAAAATGTATACGTACAACCTGTTAGTTTTTGATATTATGCTGAGAAGCAATCAGATCATTATACAAGATTGTAGATGTGCGACCATGTCTGTTTCTTCTACCTGAATTTACATTATATTTTAATAGTTCGGACATTTCTCCATGCGGCGGTACCACATATAATTATTTTTATTTCATTATTTCATTATTTTATTTTAAAACTTTCATTAACAAGGGGTTAATTAACTTTTATTAACTTTTTTTAACACTTTTTTTTTGTCCCCATAGGAGGCTATAACATGCAATCATTTGATTGCATATACTGTACAATGCTATGCCATAGTGTTATCGGTGCTCTGCTGCTCCAGCCTACATAGCATCGGACAGTGAGGAGGCAGGTAAGGGCCCTCAAGCTGTCTTCTCAGCTGATCAGGACATTGGAGTTTCATCGCGATTGTCCCGATCAGTTCTGTTGAGCTGTCGTGACACTTATACTTTCGGTTTAGGCGGCGCAATCAACTTTGATCATGGCGTCTAAAGAGTTAATGGCAGGCATTGGCATGATCGGTGGTGCCCGGCATTAACCCTGGGTCCTGACGGCTGATAGCAGTAAGGACCCACAGGGTTTGAAGTGTGCTCAGCTCGTGACCACGCTTCAAACCTCCCTGACGGGAATAGGGCATAAGGTATGCCCTTGGCCTTAGGTAGCAGGACGTACCTGTACCCCCTTCGTCCCCAACAAATTAAGGTTCCATTGCAGGCTTTTGCCTATCACTAAATGTAGACAGTATAGGGCAGATTTATCAAAACATGTGTAGAGGAAGAGTAGTGCAGTTGCCCATAGCAACCAATCAAATTGCTTCTTTCACTTCTCAGATGCCTTTTCAAAAATTAAAGAAGAAATCTTAATGGTTGCACTTTTCCTCTGCACAGGTTTTGACAAATTTTCCCCAATAGGCCTTTTGAATGCTCAAGGAAATGGTCATAATAGGACAAACCAGGAGTAGACTTTGCTATTATGGTGGGGAAGTTCGATGCTGGTGACAATAATAAAAGTGTACTAGAAATTGTTATTTAAATGATACTTAATCTCCAGATTGGATTTAAGGTAGAGCTTTACTTTAAGACATCTAAAGTGTGGTTTAAGCAGAACTGATCAATTATACAGTGTCATTAATTCTTATTCTTTAAATCAATAAAAGCATCACAAGCTAAAATACAATGTTGTATATTGCCTCTGAAATATGTGCTTAATAACAGGTTATAATAAAGTTTCCAAGCACAGTGGCTGCAGCTATAATCAAATGCCTTCACGTAGTAACAGAGCAATATGAAAATTCTCATAATTATCAGAAACCTCACTAATTTAACACCACATGGGGGGGCTTTCAATCCCTTTAGTTAATGGTGAGGGAATTAAACCTTTTATCAAATGGAAAATTGTGGAAAACTTAAAATACATTGATTCAAGTGTTGAAAGTTGATTTATGTGTAACGTCAAGGCTGAATTAAGTACACTAAGGACAAGCAGGGATCTGTACACTGAGGACAAGCAGGGCTCTGTACACTGAGGACAAGCAGGGTTCTGTGCACTGAGGACAAGCAGGGCTCTGTACACCAGGGACAAGCAGGGATCTGTACTCTGAGGACAAGCAGGGCTCTGTACACTGAGGACAAGCAGGGCTCTGTACACTGAAGACAAGCAGGGCTCTGTACACTGAGGACAAGCAGGGCTCTTTACACTGAGGACAAGCAGGGCTCTGTACACTGAGGACAAGCCGGATTCTAAGCACTGAGGACAAGCAGGGCTCTGTACACTGAAGACAAGCAGGGCTCTGTGCACTGAAGACAAGCAGGGCTCTGTACACTGAGGACAAGCAGGGCTCTGTACACTGAGGACAAGCAGGGTTCTGTGCACTGAGGACAAGCAGGGCTCTGTACACTCGGGACAAGCAGGAATCTGTACACTGAGGACAAGCAGGGTTCTGTACACTGAGGACAAGCAGGGCTCTGTACACTGAAGACAAGCAGGGCTCTGTACGCTGAGGACAAGCAGGGCTCTGTACACTGAGGACAAGCCGGATTCTAAGCACTGAGGACAAGCAGGGCTCTGTACACTGAAGACAAGCAGGGCTCTGTACAATGAGGACAAGCAGGGCTCTGTACACTTAGGACAAGCAGGGCTTTGTACACTGAGGACAAGCAGGGTTCTGTGCACTGAGGACAAGCAGTGCTCTGTACACTGAGGACAAGCAGGAATGTGTACACTGAGGACAAGCAGGGCTCTGTACACTAAGGACAAGCAGGGCTCTGTACACTAAAGACAAGCAGGGCTCTGTACACCGAAGACAAGCAGGGCTCTGTACACCAAGGACAAGCAGGGCTCTGTACACCAAGAACAAGCCGGATTCTAAGCACTGAGGACAAGCAGGGCTCTGTACACTGAAAACAAGCAGGGCTCTGTGCACTGAAGAAAAGCAGGGCTCTGTACACTGAGGAAAAGCAGGGCTCTGTACAATGAGGACAAGCAGGGCTCTGTACACTGAGAACAAGCGGGGCTCTGTACACTGAGGACAAGCGGGGCTCTGTGCACTGAAGACAAGCAGGGCTCTGTACACTGAAGACAAGCAGGGCTCTGTACACTGAGGACAAGCAGGGCTCTGTACACCGAGGACAAGCAGGGATCTGTACACTGAGGACAAGCAGGGCTCTGTACACTGAGGACAAGCAGGACTCTAAGCATTGATGACAAGCAGGGCTCTGTACATTGAGGACAAGCAGGGTTTTGTGCACTGAGGACAAGCAGGGCTCTGTACACTGAGGATAAGCCGGGCTCTGTGCACTGAAGACAAGCAGGGCTCTATACACTGAGGACAAGCAGGATTCTTTGCACTGAGGACAAGCAGGGTTCTGTACACTGAGGACAAGCAGGGATCTGTACACTGAGGACAAGCAGGGCTCTGTACACTTAGGACAAGAAGGACTCTAAGCACTGAGGACAAGAAGGGCTCTGTACACTGAAGACAAGCAGGGCTCTGTGCACTGAAGACAAGCAGGGCTCTGTACACTGAAGACAAGCAGGGCTCTGTACAATGAGGACAAGCAGGGCTCTGTACACTGAGGACAAGCAGGGCTCTGTACACTGAGGACAAGCAGGGCTCTTTGCACTGAAGACAAGCAGGGCTCTGTACACTGAGGACAAGTAGGGCTCTGTACACTGAGGACAAGCAGGGCTCTGTACACTGAGGACAAGCAGGGCTCTGTACAGTGAGGACAAGCAGGGCTCTGTGCAGTGAGGATAAGCAGGGCTCTGTACACTGGGGACAAGCAGGGCTCTGTACACTGAGGACAAGCAGGGCTCTGTACACTGAGGACAAGCAGGGCTCTGTACACTGAGGACAAGCAGGGTTCTGTGCACAGAGGACGAGCAGGGCTCTGTACACTGAGGACAAGCGGGGCTCTGTACACTGAGGACAAGCAGGGCTCTGTGCACTGAGGACAAGCAGGGCTCTGTGCACTAAGGACAAGCAGGTGTAATGTCCCAGTACAGAGCATGGTTCTGTGCTACCCTTAGGCCCTGTCAGGTTGAGTCCCTCAGTGTCCTGGGGGCTCTCCTGCAGTGTCTCCCCTGCTGTTATTATAAGCGTCATTAATTATCATAGGATTATAGTCAGCGTTTTAATGTATAGCTAGTCTAAAGAACCTGTGAGATGTCTGAAGGACCTATGGAATGTCACATGTTATGTTATGTTGTCACATGATGTTACCCAGAGAGCCCCAGCTTAACCTATGACCCGCAGCTTGACCAATGGGCTTTATATAAGGGGGCGGCCATTACAATTCTCTCCCTTCTCTCTTTCTGCTGAGGAACAGCAAAGCACAGACATCACAGATCCTGTGTCCAGTACACATGGAGGCCATAAAGCCTGCACACCAGTTACATTGTCAGTAAGTCATCTCATCTTTGTCTACTGTCTCCACTAAAGTCAAGACGCTGGTCAAGTCTATTCTAGTTTGCATGGCTGAACTAAAGTTTATTACAATAACTACAAGTCCCAGCAAGCTGCAGGGCCCTCTCTGTGTTACTGGTCGACTCTCTGCGATTCTGGCCTAGCTGTGAAGATAATAACACCTGTCTTAACTCAGTAAAGCCTCCACTAAACCATAATTTGGTTGTGGACTCTCCTTTCACTGCCTAGCCATTGGAATAGCGGAGATACCCTTTGTTTGGTTCCGGTACCCAAAAACCACTCTGGCATCACGAAGATGAGGGGTTAACAACATCTTTCCCCAGGGGTTAATACCATCTGGCCCCACCACCTAGACCACTATACCCCATGGTCCCGCCATACACCGTGGGTCACCACAACTTCAGCATCACGAACAGGATACGGGCGTGTGCCTTAACCACTCAACCACCAGGCCACCCGCAACAGGATACGGGTGTGTACCTTAATCACTTAACCACCAAGTCAAGTAAGGCCACCCATTAACAGTATACGGGTGTGTGCCATAAGCAAAATGCCGCAAGTCTTCCCCCCCCCCCCCCCCCGCCAAGTCTAAACTGTGTCCAAGTCAAGTGCCGTTGCGAAAAAGTGTGCGCCAGCAAAGTGTACGGGACTGTGTAGCTAAAATCTGTTTTTACTGTGGCTTGGATAAAAATCATGGGGAAGGTGAAAGAAAGACTGTTAACCATTACTGCTAAGAGTGTAAAGTCCGTACCTGAAGGAGTTAAACAGAGTTGGGTGTTTCCCGCGCGTGGGAGCGGTCGCAGCTCCGCCCAGCCAGTTTCCAGCGGTGATGCCTCTTCAGTGTACAGGCCAGAACTAAGAATCCGCCCTCTGTTGCACAGTGAAAGAATTTGACACCCGGACCAAACCGGAAGTTCCCTGGGTGCAGCCACAGTGAAGGTCCCAGCGGCTTACCAACGACTTGATGCAATAAGTCTCCGGCACCAGTGGCAACTAACATTAACCCTTTGGTGCCCACTAACATTAACTTCCCTTGTGTGTTAAGTCACATATAGTAGTACTGTAGCACTCAAAATTACCCATTCTACTTTAATGTAATTTGTGCTCAGGGCTCCAGACATGTACTAGTGACTGAAAACGTTGCATACATACCTGTACGAAAACCTTAACTTAGTCAGAGGTGTGCCATAAACCGCGTAGGAGGGGATGCCTATAGAGGGCACACCCAATAGTAAAATAATAAAATAAGGGAGGGTTCCACAAATGTCACATACTCCCCACCTGGAGGAGAAGGGAGTTATATACACACGCCCCTCATGTGATCCCTGTAAGCCCCACCTAGAAGTGCAGGGGGTGTGAAATACTTATGCCCCCCTTACACAAATACTGCCCCATGGGCTTAAAAATGCTCTTCAGGGCTCCAGACATGTACTAGTGACTGAAAACGTTGCATACATACCTGTACAAAAACCTTAAAGGAGTAGTCCAGTGGTGACCCAGTAGTGAACAACTTATCCCCTATCCTAAGGGTAGGGGATAAGTTTGAGATCGCGGGGGGTCCGATCGCTGGGGCCCCCTGCGATCTCCTGTATGGAGCCCCGAGAGCCCACGGGAAGGGGGCGTGTCGACCTCTGCATGAGGCGGCGGCCGACACGCCCCCTCAATACAACTCTATGGCAGAGCCGAAGCGCTGCCTTCGGTAATCTCCGGCTCTGCCATAGAGATGTATTGAGGGGGCATGTCGGCCGCCGCTTCGTGCGGGGGTCGACACCCGCTATCTGGCCGGAGAGTCTGGCCCCCGTACAGAGAGATCGCAGGGGGCCCCAGCGGTCGGACCCCCCGCGATCTCAAACTTATCCCCTAGCCTTAGGATAGGGGATACGTTTTTCACCACTGGACTACCCCTTTAACTTAGCATAGTGGTCAGAGGTGTGCCATAAGCCACATAGGAGGGAACGCCGATAGAGGGCAAAAAGCAACAATAATAGGATGAATAACAATTCATGAAATAACACAGCCTACACCCAGCATCAAGTTACACATACCCTAAGTAGACTATACCTTACGTGCCGGAAAGAGTAGCATCCACCAACTAGGGAGAACTAGAGGCGGTAGTTGTACCTTAAAGGCTGTGGTAGTAATGTCCGTTTGTGAAAGAAACAACCTGAGAATGATAACAGGACCTGACAGACGTACTAACTGAACTATACCTATTAACATACTTCCTTGTGACATTACTTCAAAAGGACACTGAAGGGATGACTCTATGGCAGGTCTGACAAGCACCAATCCCTGCTATTAAGAGCCAAAATGAAACTGCCAGGTAAATGACAAGTAAGAACCTATCTACATTATAGACTGTGTGGGGTCATATCACCTGTCGACCAAAACAAGGCTCATGAAAGCAGGTTACCTAATGATTTAGACTGTATAGTCAGACATACCTAAACTGCCCAAATTCTGACCCGACTGGTCTCGGGAGTCATGCCCCTTTACGGATGACAGTACCCTGCGTAACCAACGTGCCTGTAGACGTGACAGGCCTTTGTGAAACCATCGTGCCTGTAGACGTGACAGGTCTTTGTGAAACCATTGTGCCTGTAGATGTGACAGGTCTTTGTGAAACCATCATTCCTGTAAACTTGACCGATCTTTGTGAACCATCATGCCTGTAGACATGACAAGTCTTTGTGAACAAATCATGCCAGTAGACGTCACCAGTCTTTGTGAAACCATCATGCCTGTAGACGTGACAGGTCATTGTGAATCCATTGTGCCTGTAGATGTGACAGGTCTTTGTGAACCATTGAGCTAACCCTATGCACTCAATAACATACTAAGCGCATGCACAGAATAACTGTATCCGTATGCACAGAATAAAACATACTAACCGTGACATGTGTTAAAACATGCTAAAACCCGCTAACCAAATACACAGAATAAAACATACTAACCGTAATACACGATAAACATGATAAAACCTGCTAAGCGTATACGCAGACTAAAAACCCCTAACCAAATACCCGGAATAAACCCACTAATCGTATACACAGAATAAAACTGCTAACAATACACACAGAATAAAACATGCTAACCATGTACACAGAATAAAATCATGCTCACTGAACGCACAGAACAAAAAATGCTAACCGTATACATATAACGAAACCCGCTAATGGTAAGCACAAGATAAAATACCCTAACCATATGGCTAATACCACATGCTAGTAAACATGCTAACCGTAATCACAGAACACGTCAACTGTATTCACAGCATGAAACATGCTAACCGTATGTACAGCATAAACCTGCTAACAGTATACACAAAATAAAACTTGCTAATCAAAATGTTATTGCTCTGAAGACATGTCCACAACAATAACCTATGTGGTGCATCCCCCTGCAAACATGGCAGGCACCAACGGATAAATAACCACCTATGAGTCAAGATGTTATTGCTCTGAAGGCATATTAGTAACCATAACCTGTGAAGTGCATCCCCCTGCAAACGCGGCAGGCATAACGGGTATACAACCACCTACCCTCGTGACATTATTGCTCTGAAAACATGTCAGTAACAATAACTTATGTGGTTCATCACCCTGCAGACGTGGCAGGCACAACGGGTAAACAACCACCTACAAATCGAGATTTTATTACTCTGAAAACGTGTTAGTAACAACAACCTATGTACTACATCCCCCTGCAGACGTGGCAGTCATAAGAAACATATGCTCGGTATGGTGCCTATGAACGCATGCACAGTATGAATGCTGTGAACGAATATTAAATGAATGTACACTCAAACGATTGCTACATAACCGAATAAACTGATAACTGATGCACGCCCTAACAGACTAACTGTATGCACAGAATAAAACATGCTAGCTGTAAACAGGATAAACATGCTAACCATATACACAGGACAAACATGCTACAGGATAAACATGCTAACCATATACACCGAACAAACATGCTAACCTTATGCACAAAATAAAAACACGCTAACAGTATGCACACATTGAAACGCGCTGACCATATGCACACAATGAAACATGCTAACCCTATGCACAGAATAAAACATGCTAAACCAAATAAAAACTTGCTAGACGTGTGTACTGTATAAACACGCTAACGGTATGCACGAAAACCTGCTAATCGGATGCACAGAATAAACATGCTCACTATACGCCCATAGTAAAGCACACTAATCGTATGCACAGAAATAACACCGTAACCATATGGACAAATAAACATGCTAAATGTATACCCAGCATAAAAGCCAACCTTATGCAAAGCATAAAATATGCTAACCGTATGTACCGAATAAACATGCTAATCATGCACAGAATAACCTTGCTAACAGTGTGAAAAATATAAAACATGCTAATCGAGATGTTATCGCTCTGAAGACATGTCAGTAACGATAACCTAGTTGGCGCATCCCCCTGCAGACATAGCAGGCACAAATGGGTAAACAACTACATATGAATCAAGGTATTATAGCTCTAAAGATGTGTCAGTAACAACAATGTACTGCATTCCCCTGCCGATGTGGGAGGTATAAGAAAGGTATGCTCGATATAGCTGCTATGAAATCTACACACAATATGAAATGCTGTAATCATGGATTATAATGTATGTATTGCAAGATGTGGAACGCACACCCAGCTAACTGTATATCCAGAGTAAAACACGTTAACCGTATGCCGACAATAAATGATAACCATATGCACTGAATAAAACATGCTAACCGTAAGCACAGAACACAGCCAACAGAATGCACAACATCCTAACTGTATGAATGTTAGGAAACATATGCACATTGTGAACATATACATACTGTACCTACGCACCTATGCACCGAGTAAAGCTATGAACGAATGCATAGAATAAAAATACTACGAACGTATGCATGATGAATGCTATGAACTAGTGCATGTGCAGTTTAAGTGCTGAGCATATGTACAATGTTAATGTAAAGAATGATGCATATAAGTTATGCATATGCGATATGCTGTGTGTATGTACAGCATAAAAGCTATGTACAGTGAAACGCTACATATAAACAGTATGAAACCTACATGTACAGTGAAATGCTATGTATGACCGATAAACTATGCTACAAGTGTATGTATTTTAAAAACTGCTACGAGCGTATATACTGTAAACGCTGCAAGTATGTAAACACTATAAATGCTAGAACGCCTGCCAGTAGACCAGGAGCATATGTATGATATGAATGCAATGAACGTATAAAACAATAATGCTACAAGCATATAAACAATATAATGCTACGAGCTATGTACAGCATAAAAGCAATGAGCGTATAAACAGCCCAAAGCTCCGCTCGTACGCGCAGCACCGCACAAACGCTATGCACGACACTACAATGACATACACCTGGTATACAACCAAAGGGAATTATGCATGGTCTGCACCCTTAAATGATGTATGACATAAAACCGTGTTCTATGGAGCATTTTTTTTTTTTTCGCTATGAGCGTTTGAAGCGAATAAAGGCTGCGAGTGTGAATACAGAATAAAAGCTATCAGTGTATGTACAGTATTAATGCAATGAGCATCTTGAACAGAATAAGGCTACGAGAGTATGAACAGCAAAAAAGCTACGAGCATGTTCCGCACAAACGCCATGAGCACATACACTGCCCAAAACACTACACAAATAATACAACAATACACTTTATATCAGAAACGTGTATAACCACCAGGGGACAGGCATATGGCTAAGTACTACTGGAAATCAACCTCTGCATTTATCACCATGTACGCTATAAAATGCTATGACCGTATGCACTGACTGTATACTGAGATGACTGCACTGTATAAAATAGTAATCGTATGTACCGTATACTATGACCATATGTCCTGATTATGACCATATATATACTGCACTGTACAGGATTACTGACCTTGTGCACTGTAAACGGATGCTAGGATTATATGCCCTGTAAGCAAATATTAACTGTTTACATTGTGTAGCTATGATTTTATTAGCTGTAGCATGTTATATCTCTACAGAGCATTGCACCCTACCTTATACAGTATATGCTATATTGTAACTAGACACTCTGCAGAGCATTGCACCAACACACACAGTATATGCTACACTGCAACAAGACCCTCTGCAGAGTGTTGCACTACACTGCATACAGTATATGCCACACTGTGTTGTAAGGAGACCCTCCGCAGAGCATTCCACCACAACACACACAGTACATGGTATATTGCAACAACACTCTGCAGAGCATTGCACTATACTTTATATAATATATGTTATATTGAAACCAGACCATCTGCAGAGCATTGCACCAAACTGTATAAAGTTTATGTTGTATTGTAACAAGACCATCTGCAGAGTATTGCACTATACTGTATATAGTATATGTTATATTATAACGAGACCATCTGCAGAGCGTTTCACCACAACTGTATGTCATGTATACTATATTGTGATGAGACCATCTGCAGAGCATTGCACTATACTGCTATACAGTATAAGTTATATTGTAACCAGCCCTCTGCAGAGCCTTACACTGCACCATATACAGTACACTGCATGACCCTCTGAACACCGCACCACACTGCACACAGTAAATGCTATATTGAAATGACCCTCTGCAGAAAATTGCACCCCATTGTACACAGAAAATGTTATCTTAAAGCAACCCTCCGCAGAGCATTGTGCTATACTGTAGATTAAACGACAAGCTGACAGGACCGCCCAAAGAGCAGCCATGCAGAGAACTGGGCAGTTGTGCAATCTGTCCCAAGGGCACAGAAAATTGTAGCTGTGCAGGTGGCCATGAGGCAGCTAGCGGGCTGTGCGAGATGCTTAGGCCGCGCCACCCCCAGCACCAATTTAACTTACTTGCTTACCGCTCCTGGACCCCACTACCACTGCGGGCAGAGCCAGCCCGCATCATTACCTTCTAAGCAGAGGGAGACACAGCATCCCACGAAAAGACAGCCAGCAGAGTTGCCGGGGATGCCGCGCCTGCACCTTCCAAGCCAGGATCATGATCAGCGAGGCCTCAGCACCGTGAGCAGCCGCTCTGAAGATTTTTGCAGGAGATTCAAACGCCAGACTGCCACTGGAAGCAGAGGCTTCCACAAACGTTACATACTCCCCACCTGGTGGAGAAGGGGGAGGTATATACACATGCCCCTCATGTGATCCCTGTAAGCTCCATCTAGAAGTGCAGGGGGCGTGAAATACTTACGCCCCCTCACACAAATACAGCCCTATGGGCTTAAAACACGTCAAATGTCTAATGTTATATGCTCTTGTGTTTGTGCACAGGATACTTTCCTGGCCAGAAGGTATTCCTGATACAAGTTAATGTACATAGTCAATATGAGGTAACAGAAATGTCCAAATGTTATCTCTATCAGTTGTCTAGTATAAAAGTGTTTAGAATAAACTTAAATAAGAGTTCTGGAGAGAAGTGTTTTAAATGCCAAGGGACCCCATTAGCCAAGGCATTGGGCAGAAATCCTCTGGAAACCCAATCCGCAAATGTCTAGTATAAAGTATTGTCTAGTCATGAGTATTATGTTACATGCATAGTCCAAATGTCATGTTGTGTTTAACCCCTTAAGGACCAAGGACGTACAGGTACGTCCTGAGTCCTCTCCCTTACTATAATGCAGGGGCCACGGCGTGGCCCCACATAATAGCGGGTTGGGCCTGGCCTCTAACAATGGCCGGGACCCATGGCTAATAGCGCGGCACTTATCGCGGTGCCACATGCTATTATGCGGACGGAGGTCCCCTCACCTGCCTCTGTCCGTCTCCAGGGGTCTTCTGCTCTGGTCTGAGATTCTTATGGTAACTACTAAAGTGTAAAAAAAAAATAAGCTCCAAGTATCTTCCTATGACACAGCATAAAACCAGAGAGGAAAGGGTTACAGAGTAGAGAGTACTGATTGGCTGACTGCACAGGCTTGCTCTTGTGAGGGAGACAGACTGACACGCCCCCTCCAGCCTGCACAATGAAAAAGTAACTCACCAGCAGATAAATGCTTATATCTCTGGATATATAGGTCCGAAACACATAAAAATGATATGCACATGATCAGGATTGGGTCCGGAGTAACATATAAAAATTTTCTTTTTTTATGACAGGTACGTTTTAAGGCCAAAATGGGCCTGGTCCTTAAAGGGGTACTCCGCCCCTAGACATCTTATCCCCTATCAAAAGTATAGGGAATAAGATGTCAGATGGCTGCTGGGAAGCCCCGGGATCGAGTTTGCTCTGCACATAATGACGGGCAATACAGGGGCCGGAGCATTGTTACATCACGGATCCGCCCCTCGTGACGTCACAGCCCGCCCCCTCAATACAAGTCCATGGGAAGAGGTGTGTGGCCGACACGCCCCCTGCCATAGACTTGCATTAAGGGGGCAGGCTGTGATGTCACGAGGGGCGGAGCCATGACATCACAGTGCTCCGTCCCCTGTATCGCCTTTCATTACGCACAGAGCGATTGGGGTTTTAATCTAGGAAGGTTGTACTATGTACTTTACAAGGAGTTGGGCAGGTTGCAAATTTTGGTTAACTCAGAGCTCAGCATTAAAGGGGTATTTCCATCTCAAAGATCATATTTTAAATTAGGCACAGCACATTCATTTACATTTTCAAACATTTGCAATCAGTTACATACATAGCAAATAATTAACACACTTATCTCCTTTTGCAGATATGCCCAATCCCCCCTTTGTTGACAGTTTATTGTCTAGGTTACCACCCACTGCTCTGTTCTAGATGCGGGTGGCTTTGCTGGTGACATTACTTCCTTTCTCTGCACATAGCAGGGGAGGGCTGAGTGGCCAGGATCATGAGAGAACTTTTGAGATAGCACAGGGGGGAGGGGAATAGGAAAGCAATCAACTTTCTGGGAAAAAAAACTTTGCTACAGAAAATGGTTACATGAAAGGGTTATATTAGGGGCACCAACTCGGAAGATACTACAGGAGTGGAATGGGGATTGCAACAACAACCCTTACTATTGTTGGTTTTTATGATCCCCTATGGAGCTGAAGCACAGGAAGAAACACACCGGCGCAATGTTACTATGGGTTTCTATAGCAGCATCAGGGTCATGCAAATTCAGACCAGCAGTAGTCATCTTAGCGCTCTGGGAGAACTGCTAATTAGAAATAAAGCCTGCAGAGCAGAAATCTGCAGAAAAAAAATGCCATATGCAAGATATATAATGGCAAGAAATAGTGCTACTCCTCATGTACACACACACAGGGCAGCTTATCCTGAAAGTCCCCTAAAATTAGAGGTATGCTTTAAGCAAACTGCTGTATAGCAAGATCAACTTTCTCCATGTGATATTCAACCCATAAACTACTAGCAGGCATTTCATAGGGCACTTGTTTTATTAGTTCATGCAGGATACCTTGTGAGTACGGTGTTAAATCCACAGGCAACACATGGCATACCTGTAGGCCCTGCTTGCCTGGTCCTAAATGAACCAGAGTGTACATGTAAGCCCTGTAGAATAGGTTCACACTACGGAATTTCCGCCTGCAATTCCGGTTTGAAATTGCAGGCAGAAATTCCACTTGCTAAAATGTCTAGTGTAGTGAATGGGTTTCCGTTCACAAATTCACACTTCGGAATTTGTGAAGTGGAATTTGTGAACGGAAAATCCGCTTGGAAATTTCCGCCTGAAGAATGGCGCTGCTCTTTCCTCAGAATAAAATACTGGCAGAACACATTGCAGTCTATTGGAGACTTTTCTGCCTAGAGATTCCGTAGTGTGAACCTAGCCTTAAATTCTATGAAGTGAGAGCAGTGAGAGCTGTCACGATGCCGGCTGGCAGGTAGTGGATCCTCTGTGCCGGAGAGGGATTGGCGTGGACCGTGCTAGTGGATCGGTTCTAAGTCACTACTGGTTTTCACCAGAGCCCGCCGCAAAGCGGGATGGTCTTGCTGCGGCGGTAGTGACCAGGTCGTATCCACTAGCAACGGCTCACCTCTCTGGCTGCTGAAGATAGGCGCGGTACAAAGGAGTAGACAGAAGCAAGGTCGGACGTAGCAGAAGGTCGGGGCAGGCAGCAAGGATCGTAGTCAGGGGCAACGGCAGGAGGTCTGGAACACAGGCTAGGAACACACAAGGAAACGCTTTCACTGGCACGATGGCAACAAGATCCGGCAAGGAAGTGCAAGGGAAGTGAGGTGATATAGGGAAGTGCACAGGTGATCAGACTAATTGGAACCACTGCGCCAATCAGCGGCGCAGTGGCCCTTTAAATCGCAAAGATCCGGCGCGCGCGCGCCCTAAGGAGCGGGGCCGCGCGCGCCGGGACAGGACCGACGGAGAGCGAGTCAGGTACGGGAGCCGGGGTGCGCATCGCGAGCGGGCGCTACCCGCATCGCGAATCGCATCCCGGCTGGAGGCAGTATCGCAGCGCCCCGGGTCAGTGGATCTGACCGGAGCGCTGCAGTGAGGAGAGTGTAGCGAGCGCTCCGGGGAGGAGCGGGGACCCGGAGCGCTCGGCGTAACAGTACCCCCCCCCTTGGGTCTCCCCCTCTTCTTAGAGCCTGAGAACCTGAGGAGCAGACTTTTGTCTAGGATATTGTCCTCAGGTTCCCAGGATCTCTCTTCTGGACCACAACCCTCCCAATCCACTAAAAAAAAGGTTTTCCCTCTGACCTTTTTTGATGCCAGAATCTCTTTGACGGAGAAGATGTCCGAGGAGCCGGAAACAGGAGTGGGAGGAACAGATTTGGGAGAGAAACGGTTGATGATGAGTGGTTTAAGAAGAGAAACGTGAAAGGCATTAGGAATACGAAGAGAAGGAGGAAGAAGAAGTTTGTAAGAGACAGGATTAATCTGGCACAAAATTTTGAAAGGACCAAGATAGCGTGGTCCCAACTTGTAGCTAGGGACACGGAAGCGGACATATTTAGCGGAGAGCCATACCTTGTCTCCAGGGGAAAAAATGGGAGGAGCTCTTCTTTTCTTATCCGCGAACTTCTTCATGCGTGATGAAGCCTGTAAGAGAGAATTTTGGGTCTCTCTCCATATGATGGAAAGGTCACGAGAAATTTCATCCACAGCGGGCAGACCAGAGGGCAAGGGGGTAGGGAGGGGGGGAAGAGGGTGACAGCCGTACACCACGAAAAATGGGGATTTGGAGGAAGATTCAGAGACTCTGAAGTTATACGAGAATTCGGCCCATGGAAGGAGATCTGCCCAGTCATCCTGGCGGGAGGAAACAAAATGTCGTAAATAATCACCCAGGACCTGGTTAATTCTTTCTACTTGTCCATTGGATTGGGGATGATATGCAGAAGAAAAATTTAATTTAATCTTGAGTTGTTTACAGAGAGCCCTCCAGAATTTAGACACGAATTGGACGCCTCTATCCGAGACGATCTGCGTAGGCAACCCGTGAAGACGAAAAATGTGTACAAAAAATTGTTTAGCCAACTGAGGCGCTGAAGGAAGACCAGGAAGAGGGATGAAATGTGCCATTTTGGAGAATCGATCAACGACCACCCAAATAACAGTGTTGCCACGGGAAGGGGGTAAATCAGTAATAAAATCCATACCAATCAGAGACCAAGGCTGTTCGGGGACAGGCAGGGGATGAAGAAAACCAGCGGGCTTCTGGCGAGGAGTCTTATCCCGGGCACAGATAGTGCAGGCTCGCACAAAGTCCACAACATCCGTCTCCAGAGTCGGCCACCAATAGAAGCGGGAGATGAGTTGCACAGATTTCTTGATGCCCACATGACCTGCGAGATGGGAGGAGTGACCCCATTTGAGGATTCCGAGGCGTTGGCGTGGAGAAACAAAGGTCTTTCCTGGAGGAGTTTGCCTGATGGAGGCTGGAGAAGTGGAAATCAGGCAGTCAGGAGGAATGATGTGTTGCGGAGAGAGTTCAACTTCCGAAGCATCCGAGGAACGAGAGAGAGCATCGGCCCTAATGTTCTTATCGGCAGGCCGAAAGTGAATTTCAAAATTAAATCGGGCAAAGAACAGAGACCACCGGGCCTGGCGAGGATTCAGCCGTTGGGCAGACTGGAGGTAGGAGAGGTTCTTGTGATCGGTGTAAATAATAACTGGAAATCTTGATCCCTCCAGCAGATGCCTCCATTCCTCAAGTGCTAATTTGATGGCTAGAAGCTCTCGATCCCCGATGGAGTAGTTCCTCTCCGCCGGAGAGAAGGTCCTAGAAAAAAAACCACAAGTGACAGCATGCCCGGAAGAATTTTTTTGTAGAAGAACAGCTCCAGCTCCCACTGAGGAGGCATCAACCTCCAATAGGAAGGGTTTGGAAGGGTCAGGTCTGGAGAGCACGGGAGCCGAAGAAAAGGCAGACTTGAGTCGTTTAAAGGCGTCTTCCGCTTGAGGAGGCCAAGACTTGGGATCGGCATTTTTTTTGGTTAAAGCCACGATAGGGGCCACAACGGTAGAAAAATGCGGAATAAATTGCCTGTAATAATTGGCGAACCCCAAAAAGCGTTGGATAGCACGGAGTCCGGAGGGGCGTGGCCAATCTAAGACGGCAGAGAGTTTGTCTGGATCCATTTGTAGTCCCTGGCCAGAGACCAAGTATCCTAGAAAAGGAAGAGATTGGCATTCAAACAGACATTTCTCAATTTTGGCATAGAGTTGATTGTCACGAAGTCTCTGAAGAACCATACAGACATGCTGGCGGTGTTCTTCTAGATTGGCAGAAAAAATGAGGATATCGTCCAGATATACAACAACACAGGAGTATAAAAGATCACGAAAAATTTCATTAACAAAGTCTTGGAAGACGGCAGGGGCGTTGCACAGGCCAAAGGGCATGACTAGATACTCAAAGTGTCCATCTCTGGTGTTAAATGCCGTTTTCCATTCATCCCCCTCTCTGATGCGGATGAGATTATAAGCACCTCTTAAGTCCAGTTTAGTAAAGATGTGGGCACCTTGGAGGCGATCAAAGAGTTCAGAGATGAGGGGTAGGGGGTAGCGGTTCTTAACCGTGATTTTATTAAGACCGCGATAGTCAATGCAAGGACGTAGGGAGCCATCTTTTTTGGACACAAAGAAAAATCCGGCTCCGGCAGGAGAGGAGGATTTACGGATAAAGCCCTTTTTCAAATTTTCCTGGACGTATTCAGACATGGCAAGAGTCTCTGGGGCGGACAGAGGATAAATTCTGCCCCGGGGTGGAGTAGTGCCCGGGAGGAGGTCGATAGGACAATCATAAGGCCTGTGAGGAGGTAGAGTCTCAGCTTGTTTTTTGCAAAAAACATCCGCAAAGTCCATATAGGCCTTAGGGAGACCGGTTACTGGAGGAACCACCGAGTCACGGCAAGGGTTACTGGGAACCGGTTTTAGACAGTCCTTGGAACAAGAGGGCCCCCAACTCTTGATCTCCCCAGTGGACCAATCCAGGGTTGGGGAATGAAGTTGAAGCCAGGGAAGTCCAAGGAGAATTTCAGAAGTGCAATTGGGGAGGACCAAAAGTTCAATCCTCTCGTGATGAGATCCGATGCTCATTAGAAGGGGCTCCGTGCGGAAACGTATGGTACAGTCCAATCTTTCATTGTTTACACAATTGATGTAAAGGGGTCTGGCGAGACTGGTCACTGGGATGTTGAACCTGTTGACGAGAGAGGCCAAAATAAAATTTCCTGCAGATCCAGAGTCCAAGAAGGCCATAGTAGAGAAGGAGAAGGCAGAGGCAGACATCCGCACAGGCACAGTAAGACGTGGAGAAGCAGAGTAGACATCAAGGACTGTCTCACTTTTGTGCGGAGTCAGCGTACGTCTTTCCAGGCGGGGAGGACGGATAGGACAATCCCTCAGGAAGTGTTCGGTACTAGCACAGTACAGGCAGAGATTCTCCATGCGGCGTCGTGTCCTCTCTTGAGGTGTCAGGCGAGACCGGTCGACCTGCATAGCCTCCACGGCGGGAGGCACAGGAACGGATTGCAGGGGACCAGAGGAGAGAGGAGCCGAGGAGAAGAAACGCCTCGTGCGAACAGAGTCCATATCTTGGCGGAGCTCCTGACGCCTTTCGGAAAAACGCATGTCAATGCGAGTGGCTAGGTGAATGAGTTCATGTAGATTAGCAGGGATTTCTCGTGCGGCCAGAACATCTTTAATGTTGCTGGATAGGCCTTTTTTAAAGGTCGCGCAGAGGGCCTCATTATTCCAGGATAATTCTGAAGCAAGAGTACGGAATTGTACGGCATACTCGCCAACGGAAGAATTACCCTGGACCAGGTTCAACAGGGCAGTCTCAGCAGAAGAGGCTCGGGCAGGTTCCTCAAAGACACTTCGGATTTCCGAGAAGAAGGAGTGTACAGAGGCAGTGACGGGGTCATTGCGGTCCCAGAGCGGTGTGGCCCAAGACAGGGCTTTTCCAGACAGAAGGCTGACTACGAAAGCCACCTTAGACCTTTCAGTGGGAAACTGGTCCGACATCATCTCCAGATGCAGGGAACATTGGGAAAGAAAGCCACGGCAAAACTTAGAGTCCCCATCAAATTTATCCGGCAAGGATAGGCGTAGACCAGGAGCGGCCACTCGCTGCGGAGGAGGTGCAGGAGCTGGCGGAGGAGATGATTGCTGAAGCTGTGGTAGTAACTGCTGTAGCATAACGGTCAGTTGAGACAGCTGTTGGCCTTGTTGCGCTATCTGTTGTGACTGCTGGGCGACCACCGTGGTGAGGTCAGCGACAACTGGCAGAGGAACTTCAGCGGGATCCATGGCCGGATCTACTGTCACGATGCCGGCTGGCAGGTAGTGGATCCTCTGTGCCGGAGAGGGATTGGCGTGGACCGTGCTAGTGGATCGGTTCTAAGTCACTACTGGTTTTCACCAGAGCCCGCCGCAAAGCGGGATGGTCTTGCTGCGGCGGTAGTGACCAGGTCGTATCCACTAGCAACGGCTCACCTCTCTGGCTGCTGAAGATAGGCGCGGTACAAAGGAGTAGACAGAAGCAAGGTCGGACGTAGCAGAAGGTCGGGGCAGGCAGCAAGGATCGTAGTCAGGGGCAACGGCAGGAGGTCTGGAACACAGGCTAGGAACACACAAGGAAACGCTTTCACTGGCACGATGGCAACAAGATCCGGCAAGGAAGTGCAAGGGAAGTGAGGTGATATAGGGAAGTGCACAGGTGATCAGACTAATTGGAACCACTGCGCCAATCAGCGGCGCAGTGGCCCTTTAAATCGCAAAGATCCGGCGCGCGCGCCCTAAGGAGCGGGGCCGCGCGCGCCGGGACAGGACCGACGGAGAGCGAGTCAGGTACGGGAGCCGGGGTGCGCATCGCGAGCGGGCGCTACCCGCATCGCGAATCGCATCCCGGCTGGAGGCAGTATCGCAGCGCCCCGGGTCAGTGGATCTGACCGGAGCGCTGCAGTGAGGAGAGTGTAGCGAGCGCTCCGGGGAGGAGCGGGGACCCGGAGCGCTCGGCGTAACAACAGCGTTACGCCCCCTCCCATAGAAATGAATGGAGGGGGCGTGGCGTGATGTCACTTCCCCGTCTCGGAAGCCCGGAGGTTTCTGAAACTTCAGACGCAGCTACGCATAGAATGCGGGCTGCTGTAGCGGCGGGCCCCCGAAGATCAGACATCTTATCCCCTACCCTTTCGATAAGGGATAAGATGTTTTTGCCCGGAATACACCTTTAAGGGGTTAATCCACATTGATACAAACACAGGTGATTGTCCTGGCAAAGAACAGAATTGTGGAGTATACAAATGACATTTCAGGGAAAGTATGAAACCTTCTAGTCCAGGAATTTGGCTGCTTTTCATTGATAAATCCAGATACAGAACACTACAAACAGTGTTATACATATAGATAAATGAAGTGCCACACTACTGACAGATAATGCCCATATATCGCCATAATTATAGTGTCTGTAGTAGATATTGACCCTACAGTAGGTCCGGATCATTTGTACTTCCCAGCAAAAAGACTAAATTATAAGGGGGGAAAAACCCCATAGGAAGTGCTCTAAAATAAGATATATCGCCATGCAGTACACATATCAGAAGTGCCACACTGTCCATATACATATAGAGCCCTGCGCAGGACTGGTTTTTCAATCCAGCTCCCGCTCTCTCCCAATGACTTTTTTGGCCAATCCAGCCCGCTCCCGATGACTTTTTTGACCAATCTCGCCTGCTCAAGATGACTTTTTTGACCAATCTCGCTAAAATGTTTGTCTAATGCTGCCTGCTCCCACTAACAGGAATGTACAGACACTAGGGTGCAATGCTCTGCACATGCTCCCCATGTATAAATGGAATTCACACACTGCTATACATGGGGGGTATGTGCAGAGCATTGCACCCTAGTGTATGTATGTGGTTAGTAGAAGACACTAGGGTGCAATTCTCTGTCTGCAGTCTACTCTGCACATACCCCTCATGTGTATAGCAGAGAAGACTGTAGACACAGATAGAGGCCCTGGGAGGATCACTGACCGCCAGGGTCGCAGCACAGCGCACAGTGAGTGTGTGCTTGTATAGATCGCATGTTTACATACCATAGGGGCGAGGGCGGCAAAAAATGAAAGTGGAGGACGGTGGAGGGTCACGTTCACTGAAAAATCCTCCAGGGCAGGCAGGCTGAGCGGGGGAAAGAATGGTGCCGGGACAGATGAAAGGGTGGCAACTACATCAGCAGCGGGGAAGGAGACAGTTATGAAGAGCTGCAGCCCCATCCTGGTGAGTGATTGCTGAATGTACTTGGAGGGTGGGGCCCACAGGTATAATGCCTGACCGCCCACACCCGCCTGCCCGTCCTGTCTGCCCCACCCGCAGGTTTTGGGTTGGGTTTCGCGGGTCCCACGGGATCCCATTCCCAATGCAGGGTTCTAATACATACTGCCATTACACGCAAAAATATATAGTGCTATATTCAAGATGTTTTCCTTAAAAAAAACAAAAAACATTTGGATGTTTCTTGAAGTTTACTTGTCACATCACAGAAAAAAATGATGCTACTATTTATGTTACTCACTAGGTCATGCAGATTCTTTACATCTTTCCCTATGTTCTGCTCTCACTCATTCTGACATCCACTGCTCAGGAAGGGATGTGTCCTAGGCAATCACTGAGCTCGCCCTAACTTACTATGCATTCACGTCCTCCCCGAGTCTGCTGTACTGTGCTGGGTCTCTTCATTCAATCCCTACAGGCTGCTTTGTAACCCCTTCCTTTCTGTTTTCATGCTGCTGCCTGATATGACAGGGGTGAGCACGGATGAATGATGCTGCAGCCGGACAGGATTGTGTTCTGAATGGTATGGGGTCCTCTAGTGGTCGTTTTTTATAAGCCATGATTTCTATCAAAAAGGAGATAAACATTTTTTATAAGGTATATTAGAACGGTTAATGTTTTGCCAAGATGTATAACAATGACAGTGCCCATTAAAAGATATTGTGAAGAAAATTACATAATGACCAGTTATATATATATATATATATATATATATATATGTATATATGAGGTACAATAGTAAAGTGCATCTACAATAAACACCATTGGATTATGGTTATAGTGCACAACTGTTGCAAAATCTCTTTTTTATAAGGTTGGGGAGTAAGAAAAGACTGGTTTCTATGGAACAACAAGCCAAGGAAAAGTAAAAAGGGGTGAAGGGATCTGTTTGAGGAGCACTAGAGTTAGCATACTACTTAAAAGGAGTACTCTGGTGGAAAACAAATGTTTTCAAATCATCTGGTGCCAGCAAATTATTCAGGTTTGTAAATTACTTCTATTTAAAAATCAAAATCCTTCCAGTACTTATCAGCTGCTGTATGTTCCAGAGAAAGTTGTATAGTTCTTTCCAGTCTGACCACAGTGCTCTCCCCTGACACCTCTGTCTGTGTCAGGAACTGTCTTAAGTAGAAGCAAATCCCCATAGCAAACCTATCCTGCTCTGGACAGTTCCTGACATGGACAGAGGTGGTAGCAGAGAGCACTGTGGTGAGACTGGATGTAACTACACAAGTTCATCTGGAGCATACAGCAGTTGATAAGTACTGGAAGGATTAAGATTTTTAAATAGAAGTCATTTACAAATCTGTATAACTTTCTGGCACCAGTTCATTTGAAAACATCCGTTTTCCTCCCGAGTACCCCTTTAACAAATACAAAGGTAGGAAGAGACCATTCCATTTATGACATGTAATGAAAGTGTCTCAGCACAGAACATTTGTATTTCACACTGCAGAAATTCTGACTTTTAATTAATAAAAAGTAATGCTAAACAAGACAAATGTGCACTTGTGGCGGCTGAAGAGCATCTCATTATACTGGGGAGACGGTTCATTCACTGGTCAATCACTCAGACTATACGATAGGTTGTTCGGCAGGTAATGTGCTGGAAAACATTACCAGTAATAGCTAAGCCAACAAATTAGCATTCTTGCATAGCAATCCTTTATTGCAAACCCTATTCTGCCACCCTATGCACATACCCTGTGGAGGAAAAGTAGATCTGCAAAAAATCAAGTGCAATTTGCACTATAAAGGGGTTCATATGCTTGTACCACATTTTCTTGGTGTTTGTACCAATGGTGTCAAGGATTTAGATTGCATTGTGGAATACAGGATGGTGTGTGGAAACATTTTTTAGGCAATGTTTGATGGGAAAAAATATGCAAATTCACTTTCCTCCAGGAAGGAAAAAAAAACAAAACAAAACAAACAATCTAGCATTTTGAACACTACAACACTAGCATTTAAATATATACACTTTAAGTATATCACTGTATTTAAATAACTTATCAGCTTTTTCTTCTGCCAAAGCTAATGGGTATAATTCAGTGTCAGGCAGTGGGTGCTCCCCAGAACAAACCATCCACAGTGTTCTTTTATACAGTGTCAGTCATAAAGGCTTTACACAATGTGTGAACCAGAAAACTAGCCAAAATGCTTTCCAGTTTTGGTTATATATCCCTTGTTATAAATAGGTTGCCCCTCCACTACCGGTCCAATGAGCTCTAGCTACAATTAGGGTATGTTTACACTACAGAATATAAGATCATAATGATAGGGCATAGACCGGTTAGCTCAGACTTGAAATAGTTACCTTATATGATCTGATATTCTGTAGTGTGAACATACCCTAATTGTAGTGGTGGGGCAACCCATTTGTAACGAGGGAAAGATAGCCAAAACTGGAAAGCATTTTGGCTTGCACCCCTATAATCATCTAAGTTGAGGGGGCCCTATGCCCAAAACGTTGTTGTGTCCAGGTTTCAGAGTACTGATGTGTATGAAAACAGCTTCCCTACATATGTGTGTGGTAAGCTGTAGGGGTGTAAGGTGAATAGGAGTGTTGCAGAGTAGTGATGCAGGGTGTAGCTTTAACCCTTGATTGGTGTGATTCCTCTGTGTATATGTCCTACTGCTACCTGTCCAAGGAACGATAGGGAGGAATAAAGGACTGTCCACAGCAGAAGTTGTAGTAAACTAGAAATAACTTTACTGCAGATTTTATGCAGATGCAGATAACAAACAGTCGTTTGCCAGAGGACCGGTATGCAGGCTCTTCACAGGTTGGCTGGGACTTTGTAGTGCAATAAGCTTTGATTTTGCTGTACGCTGTTCCACTGAATTTAGGGGTATGTTTAGGTTCAGTAATCAAGTAGGATTGGTAAGATAGGAGTTGGATTAACTCACGGTTTAGAAGGCTGCTGAAGTTGAAGGCTTCAGACCTAACTTGACTTGAAGAATTGTACGGAGTTGTGCTTGATTTCATATCCCGAGGGAAAGAGAAAAGAGACCGGATTATTGGATACAGCGCCCTTATATACTGATGGGGCAGGATCAAAGCTTATTGGTTCCCAGACCTGTCGGTCCTGACCCAACGCATTATGGTCACATCACATGACCCCATCACATGAACCCTGCATCACACAATTCATTAGTGATCACATGACCTAAGGTCCAGTACATTTATTACACTATGAGAAAACATATTAAATATATACATTTTTTGAATAGCATTATGAGGCGACTAGGGGTTAACCCACCAGGAGAGCCCTGAAAGCATGGAAGAACTCTGACTGTGGGGACTTACGACAAAGGCACGGGACCAAGTCCAGTACTGGGACACCACATGTGTTTTTACAGTTACTACTTTTGTACGAAAAAGGAAAAATTTTATGAAAATAAAAGAAACTAACAAAACAATGAATCTGCTAATTGTGAGGTAAATCCTGGAAGGGTAACTATGTCCAGTCTGAGCTAATGTAGTAGAAGAAACCCCTGTCTGTGGCCTATCATTGTGATCTACGATTAATGCAGTAGAGCTTGGTGGAGCTCCGAGATATGATGAAACAATTGCATTATTGTCTGAAAGGGCAAGTGGCTGGTGAACTAACTGGGTTCAAAAAACATATATATGGAATTGCAAGGTGGAATCTGCAAGGAATGCCTGAGAGGAATTCACCCATGGATCACACTCCCATTTACTACAAAGGGAATTTCTCTTCTTTCTTCACACAGCAGACATTTCGTCACACAACTTCCAATGAGGATTTAGATTCCAGTGGAAGATTGAACAATCCTGATCCTGATCATCAATGGAACAGTCCTGATCATCAATGGAACAGTGCTTATATCTGTGGCAAATATCTGCATACATAAGTATCAATTGCCAATAATTTCTTCTCCAGTTAGCATGAAGCAGGAAGATTGCAAGTCCACAGAGGAATTCAACAAGAACGTTTTCCTTGTTGACTTTCCTGAGTGTGAACATACCCTTATTCCTATTGTCACCGCAGTCAACACCTCCTCCGTGTTCTTTCTGCACTACAGAAGGCGCAACTTTTTTTTTTTTGCATGGGTGCAAACTGTGCACTTATATGCGGGGCTCAATTTGCGCAGGGACGCATGGGAACATAGTTCCTACACTTTTTCCACAGCAGGAACACTGTTCTCATTAGCAGGACTAGCCTTGAGTGAGTTCCCACACTTTTTCCCCAGGACTTGACCTACAGGGATCTTCCTTCTCTTGTTTTTATCTCTTGACATCATAACACTTCAAATATACATCTAGGATTTACATACCTATGAAATGTAAACCCACTGACATGTATCATTCATGTGTACACATTTAACCCCTTAAGGACTCAGATAATAAATTTTTTTACGTTTTTCGTTTTTCCCTCCTCGCCTTCTAAAAACCCTAACTCTTTTATATTTTCATCCACAGACTAGTATGAGGGCTTGTTTTTTGCGCAACAAGTTTTCCTTTGTAATGACGTCACTCATTTTACCATAAAATGTATGGTGCAACCAAAAAATACTATTTGTGTGGGGAAATTGATTAAAAGAAACGCAATTTTGCTAATTTTGGAAGGTTTCATTTCCATGCTGGACACTTTATGGTAAAATAGACATGTTTTCTTTATTCTGTGGATCAAAACAATTTAAAATGACAACCATGATTACATACTTTTTTTGGACTTTTTATTTTTTCCGTTCACACCGTTCACCATACGGGATAATTACAATTATATTTTCATAGTTCGGATATTTGCGCATGCAGAGAAACCAAATGTGTTTATTAAAAATTTTTTTGACACTTTTTGGGGGTAAAATGGGGAAAAAAGGACAAATTACATTTTAATTGGGGGAGAGTATTTTTCACATTTTTTATTTTATTTTTTACTTTTTTTACTTTTATTTTTACACTTTAATAGTCCCCATAGGGGACTATTTATAGCAATCATTTGATTGCTAATACTGTTCAGTGCCATGCATTGGGCATAGCACTGATCAGTGTTATCGGTAGAGATGAGCGAACTTTTAAAAAATGTAATCGGCCGATTCGCCAAATTTTTTGAAAAAATTTGGTTTCATCCGAATTTATTCGCTGCAAATCTATATTAAAAACAGCTATTTCTGGACTACAGAGAGGCTCAATAGGGGTGTAGAACACTTTGCTTTGTTCTAAAAGGCATATGCAGTGTGCTGGGGTAGTGAAATAATAGTGTAATTGTCACGATGCCGGCTGGCAGGTAGTGGATCCTCTGTGCCAGAGAGGGATTGGCGTGGACCGTGCTAGTGGATCGGTTCTAAGCCACTACTGGTTTTCACCAGAGCCCGCCGCAAAGCGGGATGGTCTTGCTGCGGCGGTAGTGACCAGGTCGTATCCACTAGCAACGGCTCAACCTCTCTGGCTGCTGAAGATAGGCGCGGTACAAGGGAGTAGACAGAAGCAAGGTCGGACGTAGCAGAAGGTCGGGGCAGGCAGCAAGGATCGTAGTCAGGGGCAACGGCAGGAGGTCTGGAACACAGGCTAGGAACACACAAGGAACGCTTTCACTGGCACAATGGCAACAAGATCCGGCAAGGAAGTGCAGGGGAAGTGAGGTGATATAGGGAAGTGCACAGGTGAAGACACTAATTGGAATCACTGCGCCAATCAGCGGCGCAGTGGCCCTTTAAATCGCAAAGACCCGGCGCGCGCGCGCCCTAGGGAGCGGGGCCGCGCGCGCCGGGACAGGACCGAGGGAGAGCGAGTCAGGTACGGGAGCCGGGGTGCGCATCGCGAGCGGGCGCTACCCGCATCGCGAATCGCATCCCGGCTGGCAGCGGAATCGCAGCGCCCCGGGTCAGTGGATCTGACCGGAGCGCTGCAGCGGGGAGAGTGAAGCGAGCGCTCCGGGGAGGAGCGGGGACCCGGAGCGCTCGGCGTAACAGTACCCCCCCCCCTTGGGTCTCCCCCTCTTCTTAGAGCCTGAGAACCTGAGGAGCAGACTTTTGTCTAGGATGTTGTCCTCAGGTTCCCAGGATCTCTCTTCAGGACCACAACCCTCCCAGTCCACTAAAAAAAAAGTTTTCCCTCTGACCTTTTTGGAAGCTAAGATCTCTTTGACAGAGAAGATGTCCGAGGAGCCGGAAACAGGAGTGGGAGGAACAGATTTGGGAGAAAAACGGTTGAGGATGAGTGGTTTGAGAAGAGAGACGTGAAAGGCATTAGGGATACGAAGAGAAGGAGGAAGAAGAAGTTTATAAGAGACAGGATTAATTTGACACAAAATTTTGAAAGGACCAAGATAGCGTGGTCCCAACTTGTAGCTAGGGACACGGAAGCGGACATATTTAGCGGAGAGCCATACCTTGTCTCCAGGGGAAAAAATGGGAGGAGCTCTTCTTTTCTTATCCGCGAACTTCTTCATGCGTGATGAAGCCTGTAAGAGAGAATTTTGGGTCTCTCTCCATATGATGGAAAGGTCACGAGAAATTTCATCCACAGCGGGCAGACCAGAGGGCAAGGGGGTAGGGAGGGGGGGAAGAGGGTGACGGCCGTACACCACGAAAAATGGGGATTTGGAGGAAGATTCAGAGACCCTGAAGTTATACGAGAATTCGGCCCATGGAAGGAGATCTGCCCAGTCATCCTGGCGGGAGGAAACAAAATGTCGCAAATAATCACCCAAGATCTGGTTAATTCTTTCTACTTGTCCATTGGACTGGGGATGATATGCAGAAGAAAAATTTAATTTAATCTTGAGTTGTTTACAGAGAGCCCTCCAGAATTTAGACACGAATTGGACGTCTCTATCCGAGACAATCTGCGTAGGCAACCCGTGAAGACGAAAAATGTGTACAAAAAATTGTTTAGCCAACTGAGGCGCAGAAGGAAGACCAGGAAGAGGGATGAAATGTGCCATTTTGGAGAATCGATCAACGACCACCCAAATAACAGTGTTGCCACGGGAAGGGGGTAAATCAGTAATAAAATCCATACCAATCAGAGACCAAGGCTGTTCGGGGACAGGCAGGGGATGAAGAAAACCAGCGGGCTTCTGGCGAGGAGTCTTATCCCGGGCACAGATAGTGCAGGCTCGCACAAAGTCCACAACATCCGTCTCCAGAGTCGGCCACCAATAGAAGCGGGAGATGAGTTGCACAGATTTCTTGATGCCCGCATGACCTGCGAGATGGGAGGAGTGACCCCATTTGAGGATTCCGAGGCGTCGGCGTGGAGAAACAAAGGTCTTTCCTGGAGGAGTTTGCCTGATGGAGGCAGGAGAAGTGGAGATCAGGCAGTCAGGTGGAATGATGTGTTGCGGAGAGAGTTCAACTTCTGAGGCATCCGAGGAACGAGAGAGAGCATCGGCCCTAATGTTCTTATCGGCAGGACGAAAGTGAATCTCAAAATTAAATCGGGCAAAGAACAGAGACCACCGGGCCTGGCGAGGATTCAGCCGTTGGGCAGACTGGAGGTAGGAGAGGTTCTTGTGGTCGGTGTAGATAATAACAGGAAAACTTGATCCCTCCAGCAGATGCCTCCATTCCTCAAGTGCTAATTTAATGGCTAGAAGCTCTCGATCCCCGATGGAGTAGTTCCTCTCCGCTGGAGAGAAGGTCCTAGAGAAAAAACCACAAGTGACAGCATGCCCGGAAGAATTTTTTTGTAGAAGAACAGCTCCAGCTCCCACTGAGGAGGCATCAACCTCCAATAGGAAGGGTTTGGAAGGGTCAGGTCTGGAGAGCACGGGAGCCGAAGAAAAGGCAGACTTGAGTCGTTTAAAGGCGTCTTCTGCTTGAGGAGGCCAAGACTTGGGATCAGCATTTTTTTTGGTTAAAGCCACGATAGGAGCCACAACGGTAGAAAAATGTGGAATAAATTGCCTGTAATAATTGGCGAACCCCAAAAAGCGTTGGATAGCACGGAGTCCGGAGGGGCGTGGCCAATCTAAGACGGCAGAGAGTTTGTCTGGATCCATCTGTAGTCCCTGGCCAGAGACCAAATATCCTAGAAAAGGAAGAGATTGGCATTCAAACAGACATTTCTCAATTTTGGCATAGAGTTGATTGTCACGAAGTCTCTGAAGAACCATACGGACATGCTGGCGGTGTTCTTCTAGATTGGCAGAAAAAATTAGGATATCGTCCAGATATACAACAACACAGGAGTATAACAGATCACGAAAAATTTCATTAACAAAGTCTTGGAAGACGGCAGGGGCGTTGCACAGGCCAAAGGGCATGACCAGATACTCAAAGTGTCCATCTCTGGTGTTAAATGCCGTTTTCCACTCATCCCCCTCTCTGATGCGGATGAGGTTATAGGCGCCTCTTAAGTCCAATTTAGTAAAGATGTGGGCACCTTGGAGGCGATCAAAGAGTTCAGAGATGAGGGGTAAGGGGTAGCGGTTCTTAACCGTGATTTTATTAAGACCGCGGTAGTCAATGCAAGGACGTAGGGAGCCATCTTTTTTGGACACAAAGAAAAATCCGGCTCCGGCAGGAGAGGAGGATTTACGGATAAAGCCCTTTTTAAGATTCTCCTGGACGTATTCAGACATGGCAAGAGTCTCTGGGGCAGAGAGAGGATAAATTCTGCCCCGGGGTGGAGTAGTGCCCGGGAGGAGGTCGATAGGACAATCATAAGGCCTGTGAGGAGGTAGAGTCTCAGCTTGTTTTTTGCAGAAAACATCCGCGAAGTCCATATAGGCCTTAGGGAGACCGGTTACTGGAGGAACCACAGAGTTACGGCAAGGGTTACTGGGAACCGGTTTTAGACAGTTCTTGGAACAAGAGGACCCCCAACTCTTGATCTCCCCAGTGGACCAATCCAGGGTTGGGGAATGAAGTTGAAGCCAGGGAAGTCCAAGGAGAATTTCCGAGGTGCAATTGGGGAGGACCAAAAGTTCAATCCTCTCGTGATGAGATCCGATGCTCATAAGAAGGGGCTCCGTGCGGAAACGTATGGTACAGTCCAATCTTTCATTGTTTACACAATTGATGTAAAGGGGTCTGGCGAGACTGGTCACTGGGATGTTGAACTTGTTGACGAGAGAGGCCAAAATAAAATTTCCTGCAGATCCAGAGTCCAAGAAGGCCACAGTAGAGAAGGAGAAGGCAGAGGCAGACATCCGCACAGGCACAGTAAGACGTGGAGAAGCAGAGTAGACATCAAGGACTGTCTCACCTTTGTGCGGAGTCAGCGTACGTCTTTCCAGGCGGGGAGGACGGATAGGACAATCCCTCAGGAAGTGTTCGGTACTAGCACAGTACAGGCAGAGGTTCTCCATACGGCGTCGTGTCCTCTCTTGAGGTGTCAGGCGAGACCGGTCGACCTGCATAGCCTCCACGGCGGGAGGCACAGGAACAGATTGCAGGGGACCAGAGGAGAGAGGAGCCGAGGAGAAGAAACGCCTCGTGCGAACAGAGTCCATATCTTGGCGGAGTTCCTGACGCCTTTCGGAAAAACGCATGTCAATGCGAGTGGCTAGGTGAATAAGTTCATGTAGATTAGCAGGAATTTCTCGTGCGGCCAGAACATCTTTAATGTTGCTGGATAGGCCTTTTTTAAAGGTCGCGCAGAGGGCCTCATTATTCCAGGATAATTCTGAAGCAAGAGTACGGAATTGTACGGCATACTCGCCAACGGAAGAATTACCCTGGACCAGGTTCAACAGGGCAGTCTCAGCAGAAGAGGCTCGGGCAGGTTCCTCAAAGACACTTCGGATTTCCGAGAAGAAGGAGTGTACAGAGGCAGTGACGGGGTCATTGCGGTCCCAGAGCGGTGTGGCCCAAGACAGGGCTTTTCCAGACAGAAGGCTGACTACGAAAGCCACCTTAGACCTTTCAGTGGGAAACAGGTCCGACATCATCTCCAGATGCAGGGAACATTGGGAAAGAAAGCCACGGCAAAACTTAGAGTCCCCATCAAATTTATCCGGCAAGGATAGGCGTAGACCAGGAGCGGCCACTCGCTGCGGAGGAGGTGCAGGAGCCGGTGGAGGAGATGACTGCTGAAGCTGTGGTAGTAACTGCTGTAGCATAACGGTCAGTTGAGACAGCTGTTGGCCTTGTTGCGCTATCTGTTGTGACTGCTGGGCGACCACCGTGGTAAGGTCAGCGACAACTGGCAGAGGAACTTCAGCGGGATCCATGGCCGGATCTACTGTCACGATGCCGGCTGGCAGGTAGTGGATCCTCTGTGCCAGAGAGGGATTGGCGTGGACCGTGCTAGTGGATCGGTTCTAAGTCACTACTGGTTTTCACCAGAGCCCGCCGCAAAGCGGGATG
This sequence comes from Hyla sarda, assembly GCF_029499605.1. Classification (NCBI taxonomy): domain Eukaryota; kingdom Metazoa; phylum Chordata; class Amphibia; order Anura; family Hylidae; genus Hyla; species Hyla sarda. The sequence goes on from NC_079193.1 coordinate 65,080,208, forward strand.
GTCTTGCTGCGGCGGTAGTGACCAGGTCGTATCCACTAGCAACGGCTCAACCTCTCTGGCTGCTGAAGATAGGCGCGGTACAAGGGAGTAGACAGAAGCAAGGTCGGACGTAGCAGAAGGTCGGGGCAGGCAGCAAGGATCGTAGTCAGGGGCAACGGCAGGAGGTCTGGAACACAGGCTAGGAACACACAAGGAACGCTTTCACTGGCACAATGGCAACAAGATCCGGCAAGGAAGTGCAGGGGAAGTGAGGTGATATAGGGAAGTGCACAGGTGAAGACACTAATTGGAATCACTGCGCCAATCAGCGGCGCAGTGGCCCTTTAAATCGCAAAGGCCCGGCGCGCGCGCGCCCTAGGGAGCGGGGCCGCGCGCGCCGGGACAGGACCGAGGGAGAGCGAGTCAGGTACGGGAGCCGGGGTGCGCATCGCGAGCGGGCGCTACCCGCATCGCGAATCGCATCCCGGCTGGCAGCGGAATCGCAGCGCCCCGGGTCAGTGGATCTGACCGGAGCGCTGCAGCGGGGAGAGTGAAGCGAGCGCTCCGGGGAGGAGCGGGGACCCGGAGCGCTCGGCGTAACAGTAATTCAGTATGACATGCAGATTACAGGCATCACTTTTAGAATCACTTCCGCAGAGCGGCACAATGACAGAGCCTGGAGGGGTTCGCAGTATGAGGAGACCATATAGTGGCTAAATGACGCAGCGTGGAGGTGTTGGCAGCATGAGGAGACCATGTAGTGGCTGAATGACACAGTGTGGAGGTGTTGGCAGCATGAGGTGACCATATAGTGGCTGAATGACACAGCGTGGAGGTGTTGGCAGCATGAGGAGACCATATAGTGGCTGAATGACACAGTGTGGAGGTGTTGGAAGCATGAGGAGACCATATAGTGGCTGATTGACACAATGTGGAGGTGTTGGCAGCATGAGGAGACTATATGGTGGCTGAATGACACAGCTTGGATGTGGCTGAAGCATGAGGAGACCATATAGTGGCTGAATGACACAGCATGGAGGTGTTGGCAGCATGAGGAGACCATATAGTGGCTGAATGACACAGTGTGGAGGTGATGGCAGCATGAAGAGGCCATACAGTTGCTGAATGAAACAGCTTGGAAATGGCAGCAGCAAGAGTAGACACTAGGGCTTCACAATCGCTAATATTAAAATATAATTTTGAAATTTAAATTGAAGATGTATAGTAGCCAGTGATACCATAATACATTTTAGGCCCATGCCCAGGCCCAGCTGCATCATTAAACCAAATATTGGCTGAATGACACAACCTGGAGGTGGCTGAAGCATGAGGAGACCATATAGGGGCTGAATGACAGAGCCTGGAGTTGACCGAATCATGAGGAGACCATACAGTGTCGGCAAAGCCTGGAGTTGGCAGAAGCATGAGGAGACCATTGAAATTTAAAATTTTTAAATAGAAATTTAAGATTTTGAAATTGAAATTGAGGATTGATTGAAAATTGAGAATGTATATTAAAAATGGCTATATCTGGACTACAGAGAGGCTCAATAGGGGTGTAGAACACTTTTCTTTGTTCTAACACGCATATGGAGTGTGCTGGGGTAGTGAAAAAATACTGTTATTCAGTATGACATGCAGATTACAGGCATTGGTTTTAGAATCACTGTCGCAGAGCGGCACAATGACAGAGCCTGGAGGTGGCATCAGTATGAGGAGACCATATAGTCACCCACTATGCGGGAGAAGAAAGCTACTCATACTGCTCCCACAGGGCTCATGTGGCCGTGAGATGTAGGCGCGACATCTCCAGTGCTATGATCAGCCATTGTTTCCAACATGTGTTGTAAGAAATTGTCACGATGCCGGCTGGCAGGTAGTGGATCCTCTGTGCCAGAGAGGGATTGGCGTGGACCGTGCTAGTGGATCGGTTCTAAGTCACTACTGGTTTTCACCAGAGCCCGCCGCAGTGCGGGATGGTCTTGCTGCGGCGGTAGTGACCAGGTCGTATCCACTAGCAACGGCTCAACCTCTCTGACTGCTGAAGATAGGCGCGGTACAAGGGAGTAGACAGAAGCAAGGTCGGACGTAGCAGAAGGTCGGGGCAGGCGGCAAGGATCGTAGTCAGGGGCAACGGCAGGAGGTCTGGAACACAGGCTAGGAACACACAAGGAAACGCTTTCACTGGCACAATGGCAACAAGATCCGGCGAGGGAGTGAAGGGGAAGTGAGGTATAAATAGGGAGTGCACAGGTGAACACACTAATTGGAACCACTGCGCCAATCAGCGGCGCAGTGGCCCTTTAAATCGCAGAGACCCGGCGCGCGCGCGCCCTAGGGAGCGGGGCCGCGCGCGCCGGGACAGGACAGACGGAGAGCGAGTCAGGTACGGGAGCCGGGATGCGCATCGCGAGCGGGCGCTACCCGCATCGCGAATCGCATCCCGGCTGGAGACGGTATCGCAGCGCACCGGGTCAGTGGAGCTGCCCGGAGCGCTGCGGTAGCGAGAGAGAAGCGAGCGCTCCGGGGAGGAGCGGGGACCCGGAGCGCTCGGCGTAACAGTACCCCCCCCCTTGGGTCTCCCCCTCTTCTTAGAGCCTGAGAACCTGAGGAGCAGACTTTTGTCTAGGATGTTGTCCTCAGGTTCCCAGGATCTCTCTTCAGGTCCACAGCCCTCCCAATCCACTAAAAAGAACCTTTTTCCTCTGACCGTCTTGGAGGCCAGTATCTCTTTCACTGAGAAGACGTCAGAAGAACCGGAGACAGGAGTGGGAGAAACTAATTTGGGAGAGAAACGGTTGATGATGAGTGGTTTAAGAAGAGAGACATGAAAGGCATTAGGAATACGGAGAGAAGGAGGAAGAAGAAGTTTGTAAGAGACAGGATTAATTTGGCACAAGACTTTGAAAGGACCAAGATAGCGTGGACCCAGTTTGTAACTGGGGACACGAAAGCGGACATATTTAGCGGAGAGCCATACCTTGTCTCCGGGAGCAAAAATGGGGGGAGCTCTTCTTTTCTTATCGGCAAACTTTTTCATGCGAGATGAAGCCTGTAAAAGAGAATCTTGGGTCTCTTTCCATATGGTGGAAAGATCACGAGTCACTTCATCTACAGCGGGCAAACCAGAGGGCAAGGGAGTAGGGAGGGGGGGAAGAGGGTGACGGCCGTACACCACGAAAAATGGGGATTTGGAGGAAGATTCAGAGACTCTAAAGTTATACGAGAATTCGGCCCATGGTAGAAGATCTGCCCAATCATCCTGGCGGGAGGAAACAAAATGTCGTAAATAATCACCCAAGACCTGGTTAATTCTTTCTACTTGTCCATTGGATTGAGGATGATATGCAGAAGAAAAGTTTAATTTAATCTTGAGTTGTTTACAGAGAGCCCTCCAGAATTTTGACACGAATTGGACGCCTCTATCCGAGACTATCTGTGTGGGCAACCCGTGAAGACGAAAAATGTGTACAAAAAATTGTTTAGCCAACTGAGGCGCTGAAGGAAGACCAGGAAGAGGGATGAAATGTGCCATCTTGGAGAATCGATCAACGACCACCCAAACAACAGTGTTGCCACGGGATGGGGGTAGGTCTGTAATAAAATCCATACCAATCAGAGACCAAGGCTGTTCGGGGACAGGCAGAGGATGAAGAAAACCAGCGGGCTTCTGGCGAGGAGTCTTATCCCGGGCACAGACAGTGCAGGCTCGCACAAAGTCCACGACATCCGTCTCCAGAGTCGGCCACCAATAGAAGCGAGAGATGAGTTGCACAGATTTCTTGATGCCCGCATGGCCTGCGAGATGGGAGGAGTGACCCCATTTGAGGATTCCGAGGCGTTGGCGTGGAGTGACGAAGGTCCTCCCTGGAGGAGTTTGCCTGATGGAGGCTGGAGAAGTGGAAATCAGGCAGTCAGGAGGAATGATGTGTTGCGGAGAGAGTTCAACTTCCGAGGCATCCGAGGAACGAGAGAGAGCATCGGCCCTAATGTTCTTATCGGCAGGCCGAAAGTGAATTTCAAAATTAAATCGGGCAAAGAACAGAGACCACCTGGCCTGGCGAGGATTCAGCCGTTGGGCAGACTGGAGATAGGAGAGGTTCTTGTGATCGGTGTAAATAATAACTGGAAATCTTGATCCCTCCAGCAGATGCCTCCATTCCTCAAGTGCTAATTTAATGGCTAGAAGCTCTCGATCCCCGATGGAGTAGTTCCTCTCCGCCGGAGAGAAGGTCCTAGAAAAAAAACCACAAGTAACAGCATGCCCGGAAGAATTTTTTTGTAGAAGGACCGCTCCAGCTCCTACAGAGGAGGCATCAACCTCCAATAGGAAGGGTTTAGATGGGTCAGGTCTGGAGAGCACAGGAGCCGAAGAAAAGGCAGACTTGAGCCGTTTAAAGGCGTCTTCCGCTTGAGGAGGCCAAGACTTGGGATTGGCATTTTTTTTGGTTAATGCCACGATAGGGGCCACAACGGTAGAAAAATGTGGAATAAATTGCCTGTAATAATTGGCGAACCCCAAAAAACGTTGGATAGCACGGAGTCCGGAGGGGCGTGGCCAATCTAAGACGGCAGAGAGTTTGTCTGGATCCATTTGTAGTCCTTGGCCAGAGACCAAGTATCCTAGGAAAGGAAGAGATTGGCATTCAAACAGACATTTCTCTATCTTGGCATAAAGTTGATTGTCACGAAGTCTCTGAAGAACCATACGGACATGCTGGCGGTGTTCTTCTAGATTGGCAGAAAAAATCAGGATATCGTCCAGATATACAACAACACAGGAGTATAAGAGATCACGAAAAATTTCATTAACAAAGTCTTGGAAGACGGCAGGGGCGTTGCACAGGCCAAAGGGCATGACCAGATACTCAAAGTGTCCATCTCTAGTGTTAAATGCCGTTTTCCATTCATCCCCCTCTCTGATGCGGATGAGATTATAAGCACCTCTTAAGTCCAGTTTGGTAAAGATGTGGGCACCTTGGAGGCGATCAAAGAGTTCAGAGATGAGGGGTAGGGGGTAGCGGTTCTTTACCGTGATTTTATTAAGACCGCGGTAGTCAATGCAAGGACGTAGAGAGCCATCTTTTTTGGACACAAAGAAAAATCCGGCTCCGGCAGGAGAGGAGGATTTACGGATAAAGCCTTTTTTTAAATTTTCCTGGATGTACTCCGACATAGCAAGAGTCTCTGGGGCGGACAGAGGATAGATTCTGCCCCGGGGTGGAGTAGTGCCCGGGAGGAGGTCAATAGGACAATCATAAGGCCTGTGAGGAGGTAGAGTCTCAGCTTGTTTTTTGCAAAAAACATCCGCAAAGTCCATATAGGCCTTAGGGAGACCGGTTACAGGGGGAACCACAGAGTCACGGCAAGGGGTACTGGGAATCGGTTTTAGGCAGTCCTTGAAACAAGAGGGCCCCCAACTCTTGATCTCCCCAGTGGACCAATCCAGGGTTGGGGAATGGAGTTGAAGCCAGGGTAGTCCAAGGAGGATTTCGGAAGTGCAATTGGGGAGGACCAAAAATTCAATCTTCTCGTGATGAGGTCCGATGCACATTAGAAGGGGCTCCGTGCGGAGACGTATGGTACAGTCCAATCTTTCATTGTTTACACAATTGATGTAGAGGGGTCTGGCGAGACTGGTCACTGGGATGTTGAACCTGTTGACGAGAGAGGCCAAAATAAAATTTCCTGCAGATCCGGAATCCAAGAAGGCCATAGTAGAGAAGGAGAAGGCAGAGGCAGATATCCGCACAGGCACAGTAAGACGTGGAGAAGCAGAGTAGACATCAAGGACTGTCTCACCTTTGTGCGGAGTCAGCGTACGTCTTTCCAGGCGGGGAGGACGGATAGGACAATCCTTCAGGAAGTGTTCGGTACTGGCACAGTACAGGCAGAGATTCTCCATGCGGCGTCGTGTCCTCTCTTGAGGTGTCAGGCGAGACCGGTCGACCTGCATAGCCTCCACGGCGGGAGGCACAGGAACGGATTGCAGGGGACCAGAGGAGAGAGGAGCCGGGGAGAAAAAACGCCTTGTGCGAACAAAGTCCATATCCTGGCGGAGCTCCTGACGCCTTTCGGAAAAACGCATGTCAATGCGAGTGGCAAGATGGATGAGTTCATGTAGGTTAGCAGGGATTTCTCGTGCGGCCAGAACATCTTTAATGTTGCTGGATAGGCCTTTTTTAAAGGTCGCGCAGAGGGCCTCATTATTCCAGGATAATTCTGAAGCAAGAGTACGGAATTGTACGGCGTACTCGCCAACGGAAGAATTACCCTGGACCAGGTTCAACAGGGCAGTCTCAGCAGAAGAGGCTCGGGCAGGTTCCTCAAAGACACTTCGAATTTCCGAGAAGAAGGAGTGTATAGAGGCAGTGACGGGGTCATTGCGGTCCCAGAGCGGTGTGGCCCATGACAGAGCTTTTCCAGACAAAAGGCTGACTACGAAAGCCACCTTAGACCTTTCAGTAGGAAACTGGTCCGACATCATCTCCAAGTGCAGGGAACATTGGGAAAGAAAGCCACGGCAGAATTTAGAGTCCCCATCAAATTTATCCGGCAAGGATAGTCGTAGACCAGAAGCGGCCACTCGCTGCGGAGGAGGTGCAGGAGCTGGCGGAGGAGATGATTGCTGAAGCTGTGGTAGTAGCTGCTGTAGCATCACGGTCAGTTGAGACAGCTGTTGGCCTTGTTGCGCTATCTGTTGTGACTGCTGGGCGACCACCGTGGTGAGGTCGGCGACAACTGGCAGAGGAACTTCAGCGGGATCCATGGCCGGATCTACTGTCACGATGCCGGCTGGCAGGTAGTGGATCCTCTGTGCCAGAGAGGGATTGGCGTGGACCGTGCTAGTGGATCGGTTCTAAGTCACTACTGGTTTTCACCAGAGCCCGCCGCAAAGCGGGATGGTCTTGCTGCGGCGGTAGTGACCAGGTCGTATCCACTAGCAACGGCTCAACCTCTCTGACTGCTGAAGATAGGCGCGGTACAAGGGAGTAGACAGAAGCAAGGTCGGACGTAGCAGAAGGTCGGGGAAGGCGGCAAGGATCGTAGTCAGGGGCAACGGCAGGAGGTCTGGAACACAGGCTAGGAACACACAAGGAAACGCTTTCACTGGCACAATGGCAACAAGATCCGGCGAGGGAGTGAAGGGGAAGTGAGGTATAAATAGGGAGTGCACAGGTGAACACACTAATTGGAACCACTGCGCCAATCAGCGGCGCAGTGGCCCTTTAAATCGCAGAGACCCGGCGCGCGCGCGCCCTAGGGAGCGGGGCCGCGCGCGCCGGGACAGGACAGACGGAGAGCGAGTCAGGTACGGGAGCCGGGATGCGCATCGCGAGCGGGCGCTACCCGCATCGCGAATCGCATCCCGGCTGGAGACGGTATCGCAGCGCACCGGGTCAGTGGAGCTGCCCGGAGCGCTGCGGTAGCGAGAGAGAAGCGAGCGCTCCGGGGAGGAGCGGGGACCCGGAGCGCTCGGCGTAACAGAAATGAAGCAGTGGAATTACTTTGTTCATCCCGTAATCTTGTCAACTTACTAATAATGTGGCTTCCTCAAAGGGCCTGAGCAAACGGCAGGTGTCATGTATGAGCTGCCACTGGTTCACATTGAAGTTACAGAGGGGAGTACCCCTATCCGCTTGGATAATCAAGAAATCGGTGATGGCTTTTCTCTGTTCGTACAGTCGGTCCAGAATTTGGAGGGTGGAATGCCAACATGTGGCATCATCACAAATCAGACTATGTTGGGAGATACCATCCTGACGCTGCAGCTCAAGGAGGGTGTGCTTTGCAGTGTACAAGTGGCTGAAGTGCATGCAACGTTTCCTTCCTATTGTTAGGATATCTTGAAAATGGGGGGAACTGCTTCACAACCAAATTAAACACGTGTGCCATGCAGGACGCATGAATCAGCCTTCCCAGTCCCAGCGCATGCAAGATCTTTTTCCCGTTGTCAGAAACCATGGTTCCCTTTTCCTGTTTTTGTGGAGTAAGCCATGCTCCGATTTCTTTACAAATTACTTTAAGCAGTTCCTCCCCTGTGTGATTCTTTTTCGCCAAGGCAAACCAACACTGCTGTGCCCTGAACACGTGGTATGCTGAAGGGGCACTGAGATTTGTCTGTGCAGGGGAGGCTGAGGACACGGTGGAGGATGAGGAGGCGGAATTGCACACTGTCACAGGACCAATGGCCTGAGAGCGTGGAGGAGGAAGCGGCGTGACCTGTCCAAGTTGGTGTTGTGGCTGTGCAAGAACCATATTCACCCAGTGAGCCATAAAGGACATGTAATGTCCCTGACCATAGTTACAGCTCCAGACGTCGGCACTGCCGTGCACTTTAGTACACACGGATAGGCTCAAGGACTGGCCCACCTTCTCTTCCACAAAATTGTGCAGGGCTGGTACTGCCTTCTTCGCAAAGATATTACAGCTTGGCACTCTCTACCTCGGTTCGGCATAAAAAATCAGTTCTCTGAAAGGTGCAGCATCCATCACTTGAAAAGGGAGGGACTACAGCACCAGCAACTTGGACAGGAGCACATTCAGCTTCTGCGCCATTGGATGAGCGGGTGCATACTGTTGTCTCTTTGACATGGCTTCGCCAATGGAATGTTGGCGGAATGGCTGACTAAAAGTAGGAGGAGCAGGAGCATCTGGAGTGACAGAAGGAGGTAATGACACACAGCTCCCTTCGGCTGAGGTGGTGGAGCCTTGGCTGGCTGAAAGAGGGAGCGGCGTGCCACTAGTTGATGCAGCAGGCTGGAACACCACATCGGATCCACGGTTCTCCAAGACTGCTTTATGGTGGCAAAGCATTTGTTGACGCAGGGCCGTGGTGCCAACAGTGGGACCCTGGCCACGTTTCACCTTCTGTCGACATATCTTGCATGTGGCTATGTGAACCTCCTCCGGATGCTCGACGAAAAACTGCTCCACTGCCGAGAAGCTTATTTTCCCAACAACAGTCCGCACTAATTGACTGCTACTGACACAGTCTCTAGGGACCCCTGTTCCACTACCTTCCGGAACGGTAGGCTTCCGTGAAGCAGGTGGTCTCTCCCGGGAACATTTGACTTCAGAATTTCCACTTCAGCCACCATGCTGACTGACAACCATGCTACCACCTTGCTGTCTCAGCTGTTGCCTCACAGGCAACCTGCAACTCTCTTCTGCTGCTGATGATGAAGCCCCTTTTGCTCCCAATTGCGATCAGCTTCATCATCATCAACAAGTGTCTGCACATCATTGATGTCCTCCTCAGGTTCATCAACAGTGTCTGCTTCAGGACCCTAAACTCTGGCAACACCGCCTCCCACGTCACTCTCCTCACTATATGCCCGCCTATTATCACTATATGCCCGCCTAGCGGCAGATGACTCCTCCGCTTCTTGGCTGAGCAGTAGCTGCTGACTGTCCTCTATCGTCTTCACTGAATAGTGGAGCTGAACCCACAGCATAAGATACTTATTTAGGGGAGGGAAGAACATAGGACAGTGGCAATGGGAGGACAGGGACTGCTCCTGGGCCATGCCAATTGAGGGTTTTGTCTGAGGAACCCCACGAATGTTGACTGGGGGTATCAGATGTCACTTGTGATGAAGTGGATGACCGTGTTAACCAATCGACGATGGCAGATGGGTTGCTGGTCGAGACATGACCGCTAGCTGATACCAGGAGCTCAGGCCTCTCACTGTGACTCCTGCTGCCACTCACCCCTAGTCTGCTGTGACCTCTGCCTGATAAATTTAGGCCTCTGCCACTCCTTTGTGCTAGTCCTGGCACTTCTCTGCCTGACATACTTAGTGTGTATATGAGGGGGAGTAAGATACGCTTCACTACGCTTAAAATAGTATTTGTGTAGAACAGCAGCAGGTTGGTACAATAGACTGTCCTTTCACAGTATCTAGGCCCTTGGCAGATTAACAGGTATAAATTAGTACACTACTTAGATGTATGTATGTGGTATGTACTTATGAGGGCAGAAAAGTGCACTACGGTACACTTAAAAAAGTATCTGAGTAAAAACACAAGCTTGTGAGTACTTTTGCCTGGGCTTTCACAGTATCTAGGCCCTTGACAGATTAACAGGTTTCAAATAGTACACTACTTAGATATAGGTATGTGGTATGTACTTATGAGGGCAGATAAATGCACTACAGTAAGTAATAAACGTATTGGAGTAAAACACCAGCCGGTGATTACTTCTGACTGTCCTTTCACAGTATGTAGGCCCTTGACAGATTGACAGGTACAAAATAGTACACTACTTATATTAAGGTATGTGGTATGCACTTATGAGGGCAGAAAAATGCACTACTGTATGCTTCAAAAATTATTTGAGTAAATCACCAGCCGGTGATTACTTTTGTCTGTCCTTTCACAGTATGTAGGCCCTTGACAGATTAACAGGCACAAAATAGTAGGTATGTGGTATGCACTTATGAGGGCAGAAAAATGCGCTACTGTATGCTTAAAAAACGTATTTTAGTAAAACACCAGCGGGTGAATACTTTTGCCTGGACTTTCAAAGTATCTAGGCCCCTGACAGATTAACAAGTACAAAATAGTACACTACTTAGTTGTATGTATGTGGTATGCACTTATGATGGCAGAAAAATGCGCTACAGTACGCTTACAAACTCTATATTTTGTAAAACACCAGCTGGTGATTACTTTTGCCTGGACTTTCACAGTATCTAGGCCCTTGACAAATTTACAGTTACAATATAGTACACTATTTAGATATAAGTTTGTGGTATGCACTTATGAGTGCAGAAAAATGTGCTACAGTACACTTAAAAAAGTTTGTGGGTACAACACCAATCGAGGAGTACTTTTGCCTGGACTTTCACAATATCTAGGCCCTTGACAGATTAACAGGTACAAAATAGTACACTACTTAGATGTATGTATGTGGTTTGCACTTATGAGGTCAGGAAAATGCGATACAGTACGCTTAAAAAAACGCATGTTTTGCACAACACCAGCAGTTCAAAACAGTGCTGCAGCACAAAAAAAGCTGCATACTAAACACAAAATTGCACTCTGTGAAAGACTATTAGGAATGGACTGCTGAGTATTATACCATCTACAGACTAGTATAACCAGCAGATGATTTGTGTTACGCCGAGTGCTCCGGGTCCCCGCTCCTCCCCGGAGCGCTCGCAGCGTTCTCCTGTTCGCAGCGCCCCGGTCAGACCCGCTGACCGGGTGTGCTGCAATAATGTCCCTAGTCGGGATGCGATTCGCGATGCGGGACGTGCCCGCTCGCGGTGCGCATCCCGACCCGCTTACCAGACTCGCTCCCCGTCTGTGCTGTCCCGGCGTGCGCGGCCCCGCTCCCTCGGGCGCGCGCGTGCCGGTTCTTTGCGATTTAAAGGGCCGGGGCGCCACTGATTGGCGCATGGGTTTTAATTAGTGTGTTCACCTGTGCACTTCCTTATATTACCTCACTTCCCCTGCACTTCCTTGCCGGATCTTGTTGCCATTGTGCCAGTGAAAGCGTTCCTTGTGTATCCCTAGCCAGTGTTCCAGACCTCTTGCCGTTGCCCCTGACTACGATCCTTGCTGCCTGCCCTGACCTTCTGCTACGTCCGACCTTGCTCTTGTCTAATCCCTTGTACATTGCCTATCTCAGCAGTCAGAGAGGTTGAGCCGTTGCCGGTGGATACGACCTGGTTGCTACCGCTGCTATCCGGCCATGGATCCCGTTGAGGTCCCACTGCCAGTTGTCGCTGACCTTACCACGGTGGTCGCCCAGCAGTCGCAACAGATAGTGCAACAAGGCCACCAGCTGTCTCAACTGACTGTGATGCTACAGCAGCTTCTACCACAGCTTCAGCAACCATCTCCTCCGCCAGCTCCTGCACCTCCTCCGCAGCAAGTGGCCACATCCAGCCTCCGTTTATCTTTGCTGGATAAGTTTGATGGGGACTCTAAACTTTGCCGTGGTTTTCTCTCGCAATGTTCCCTGCATTTGGAGATGATGTCGGACCAATTTCCAACTGAAAGGTCAAAGATGGCTTTCGTGGTCAGTCTTCTGTCTGGGAAAGCCCTGTCATGGGCCACACCGCTCTGGGACCGAAATGATCCTGTCACTGCCTCTGTACACTCTTTCTTCGCGGAGATTCGAAGTGTCTTCGAGGAACCAGACTGAGCCTCTTCTGCCAAGACTGACCTGCTGAACCTGGTCCAGGGTGATTCTTCTGTAGGCGAGTACGCCATCCAATTCCGTACTCTCGCCTCCGAATTGTCCTGGAATAACGAGGCGCGACCTTCAAAAAAGGCCTATCCAGTAACATCAAAGATGTGCTGGCCGCACGAGAAATCCCTGCTAACCTGCATGAACTTATTCATCTGGCCACCCGCATTGACATGCGTTTTTCCGAAAGACGTCAGGAGCTCCGCCAGGATATGGACTTTGTTCGCACGAGGCGGTTTCTCTCCCCAGTTCCTCTCTTCTCTGGTCCGCTGCAATCCGTTCCTGTGCCTTCCGTCGTGGAGGCTATGCAAGTAGACCGGTCTCGCCTTACACCTCAAGAGAGGACACGCCGCCGCAATGAGAACCTATGCCTGTACTGTGCCAATACCGAACACTTCTTGAAGGATTGTCCTATCCGACCTCCACGTCAGGAAAGACGCACTCCGACTCCTCACAAGGGTGAGACAGCTCTAGATGTGAACTCTGCTTCTCCACGTCTTACTGTGCCTGTGCGGATTTCTTCTTCTAACTTCTCCTTCTCAGCTGTGGCCTTCTTGGATTCCGGATCTGCGGGAAATTTTATTTTGGCCTCTTTCGTTAACAGGTTCAACATCCCAGTGACCAGTCTCGCCAGACCCCTCTACATCGCCTCTGTTAATGGTGAAAGATTGGACTGTACTGTGCGTTACCGCACAGAACCCCTCTTAATGTGCATTGGACCCCATCACGAAAAGATTGAATTTCTGGTACTTTCTAACTGCACCTCTGAAATTCTTCTTGGACTACCTTGGCTGCAACGCCATTCCCCTACCCTTGACTTGACCACCGGGGAAATCAAGAACTGGGGTACTTCTTGCCACACAAAATGCCTTATGTCTGCTCCCAGTCCTGCCAGTCAAAACCCTATGGCTGCTCCGATAACAGGTCTCCCCAAGGCCTATCTGGACTATGCTGATGTTTTTTGCAAAAAACAAGCTGAGACTTTGCCCCCTCACAGGCCATATGACTGTCCTATTGATCTCCTCCCTGGTACTACTCCACCCTGGGGCAGAATCTATCCTCTGTCTGCTCCGGAAACACAAGCCATGACGGAGTACATCCAAGAAAATTTAAAAAGGGGATTTATCCGCAAGTCTTCTTCCCCTGCCGGAGCAGGGTTCTTCTTTGTCTCTAAAAAAGATGGTTCCTTATGACCATGCATTGATTACCGCGGTCTTAATAAAATCACTATAAAAAACCGCTACCCCCTGCCTCTTATCTCGGAACTCTTTGATCGCCTACGTGGCGCCAACATCTTTACCAAATTGGATTTAAGAGGTGCATATAATCTCATCCGCATCAGGGAAGGGGACGAGTGGAAGACCGCGTTTAACACCAGAGATGGACACTTTGAATATCTGGTTATGCCCTTTGGGCTTTGCAACGCCCCTGCTGTCTTCCAGGACTGTAAATGACATTTTTCGTGATTTATTATATACCTGTGTTGTGGTCTACCTGGACGATATTTAGATTTTTTCTTCTAACCTAGAAGAACACTGCCGTCATGTCCGCCTGGTTCTTCAGAGACTTCGGGACAATCAGTTATATACCAAGGTGGAAACATGTCTCTTTGAATGTCAATCTCTTCCCTTCCTAGGATATCTACTCTCTGGCCAGGGACTCCAAATGGACCTCGACAAACTATCAGCCGTGTTGGATTGGCCACGCCCCTCCGGACTCCGAGCTATCCAATGTTTCTTGGGGTTTGCCAATGACTACAGACAATTTATTCCACATTTTTCCACCATTGTGGCCCCAATTGTGGACCTGACCAAGAAAAACGCCAACCCTAAGTCCTGGCCTCCTCAAGCAGAAGAGGCGTTCATCCGTCTCAAAACTGCCTTTTCTTCTGCTCCCGTACTCTCCAGACCTGATCCATCTAAACCCTTCTCACTGAAGGTAGACGCCTCCTCGGTGGGAGCTGGAGCTGTACTCCTACAGAAAAATTCTTCCGGACATGGTGTTACTTGTGGTTTCTTTTCTAGGACCTTCTCTCCGGCGGAGAAAAACTACTCCATTGGTGATCGAGAACTACTGGCCATAAAACTGGCCCTCGAGGAATGGAGGCACCTGCTGGAGGGGTCCAAATACCCAGTTATTATATACACTGATCACAAGAATCTCTCTTATCTTCAATCTGCTCTACGGCTGAACCCTCGCCAGGCTAGGTGGTCGTTGTTCTTTGCCCGTTTTAACTTTGAAATTCATTTTCGCCCCGCTGACAAGAACATTAGGGCTGACGCCCTCTCTCGTTGTTCGGATGCCTCTGAAATGGAAGCCTCCCTGCAACACATTATTCCCCCCCGACTGTCTGATCGCCGCTTCCCCAGCTTCCATCAGACAAACTCCTCCTGGAAAGACCTTCGTCTTTCCACGCCAGCGCCTCAGGATTCTCAGGTGGGGACACTCCTCATACCTCGCCGGCCATGCTGGCGTCAAAAAATCCGTCCAGCCCATCTCTCGTTTTTATTGGTGGCCTACCCTGGAAGCAGATGTTGCTGATTTTGTTCGGGCTTGTACAGTCTGTGCCCGGGACAAGACTTCTCGCCAGAAACCTGCCGGTCTCCTTCATCCTCTGCCTGTTCCTGAGCTACCATGGTCTCAGATTGCTATGGACTTTATTACAGACTTACCTTTATCCCATGGCAACACAGTTATTTGGGTGGTCGTTGATCGATTCTCCAAGATGGCACATTTTATTCCTCTTCCAGGTCTTCCTTCTGCGCCACAGTTGGCGAAACAATTTTTTGTGCACATTTTTTGCCTTCACGGGCTTCCTACGCATATCGTCTCGGATAGAGGCGTTCAATTTGTGTCGAAATTCTGGAGGGCCCTCTGTAATCAACTTAAAATCAAATTAAACTTCTCGTCTTCCTATCATCCCCAATCCAATGGGCAAGTGGAGAGAGTTAATAAGGTTCTTGGTGACTATTTGCGACATTTTGTTTCCTCCCGCCAGGATGATTGGGCCGATCTCCTACCATGGGCCGAATTCTCGTACAATTTCAAAGTCTCTGAGTCCTCCGCTAAATCCCCATTCTTTGTGGTGTACGGCCGTCACCCTCTCCCCCCCCCTCCCCACTCCCACGCCTTCTGGCTTGCCCGCTGTTGATGAGGTGACTCGGGACTTCTCCACCATCTGGAAAGAGACTGAAAAATCTCTCATACAGGCCTCATCCCGGATGAAGAAACATGCTGACAAAAAAGAAGAACTCCTCCTGTCTTTTCTCCGGGAGACAAAGTGTGGCTCTCCGCCAAGTATATCCGCTTCCGTGTCCCCAGTTATAAACTGGGACCACGTTATCTCGGACCTTTTAAAATCAAATGCCAAATTAACCCTGTCTCCTACAAACTCCTTCTTCCTCCTTCTCTCCGTATTCCCAATGCTTTTCATGTCTCTCTCCTTAAACCACTTATCCTTAACCGCTTCTCTCCTAAGGTTGTTGCTCCTACTCCTGTCTCCGGGTCCTCAGACATCTTCTCGGTTAAAGAAATTCTTGCATCCAAGATGGTCAGAGGTAAAAAAAAAAATTCTTGTGGACTGGGAGAATTGCGGCCCAGAGGAGAGGTCATGGGAACCCGAGGATAACATCCTTGACAAGGACCTTATCTACAGGTTTTCGGGTTCTAAAAAGAGGGGGAGACCCAAGGGGGGGGGGTTCTGTTAAGCCGAGCGCTCCGGGTCCCCGCTCCTCCCCGGAGCGCTCGCAGCGTTCTCCTGTTCGCAGCGCCCCGGTCAGACCCGCTGACCGGGTGCGCTGCAATAATGTCCCTAGTCGGGATGCGATTCACGATGCGGGACGCGCCCGCTTGCGGTGCGCATCCTGACCCGCTTACCAGAATCGCTCCCCGTCTGTGCTGTCCCAGCGCGCGCGGCCCCACTCCCTAGGGCGCGCGCGCGCCTGTTCTTTGCGATTTAAAGGGCCGGTGCGCCACTGATTGGCGCATGGGTTTTAATTAGTGTGTTCACCTGTGCACTTCCCTATATTACCTTACTTCCCCTGCACTTCCTTGCCGGATCTTGTTGCCATTGTGCCAGTGAAAGCGTTCCTTGTGTATCCCTAGCCAGTGTTCCAGACCTCTTACCGTTGCCCCTGACTACGATCCTTGCTGCCTGCCCCGACCTTCTGCTACGTCCGACCTTGCTCTTGTCTAATCCCTTGTACCGCGCCTATCTCAGCAGTCAGAGAGGTTGAGCCGTTGCCGGTGGATACGACCTGGTTGCTACCGCCGCTGCAAGACCATCCTGCTTTGCGGCGGGCTCTGGTAAATACCAGTATCAACTTAGAACCGGTCCACCGACACGGTCCACGCCAATCCCTCTCTGACACAGAGGATCCACCTCCAGCCTGCCGATCCTGACAATTTGTTGTAGAACAAAGACACAGAATTGCGCTGAAAAATTATTCCTGCCTCCTCAGCTAAGGTTTATGAAGTTGAGGCAGCTTGTTGAAATGTATGAGGCAACACACAGCTATCTGCCCCTCTCTGTAATACAATGCTGAGCTCTGTAATATAACGGCTGCAGTAAAAATCGTTTTCAGTGAAAAAAAAAACATTGCTCTCTGTCCACCAAAACACTGATGTGACTAGGATGCAAAATCCTGCTGGAATGATCTTTTCTGTGTAACACACCCACACACAGCTATGTCAGTCCTATCTCTATGCAGTTTAGTGAATGATATGACGAGCCGCAAAATGGTTGCCGAATATATAGGGGTAACTGGCTGCTGATAGACTGCATCCTGCATGTGATTCAGGGTCATACAGCCTTCTTCCCTTCCCGCCTTCCCAGCATTCCTTGCCCCATTTACTGACATGTGGATCTGCCATTTTAGATGCCCTGGAGCCTAATCCACAGAAAATGGAGTTTAATTAAGCGATTTGCGCAATAGAATCATGGTAATATTAGCATTCGTTGCGAATCAAATATTTTATGAAATTCGTAACAAATTCTGGTTTGTCAGCTTTGATTCGTTCATCGATCTCAGACCACAGCAGAAGATGCCGGAAGATGGACGGAGGCAGGTGAAGGGACCTCCGTCTGCCAATACAGATAATCGGATCGCCGCGGCAGCACTCCCGCAGATGCTGTGATCTGTACTGATGACAGCATCTGAGGGGTTAATGGCAGAAATCCGCGCAATTGCGGATGTCGGCCATTACCGGCGGGTCCCTGGCTGCTATCAGCAGTTGGGCACTGCCACGCATGACCAGATCATCGCTCAGATGCCCACGGTCATGTACAGGATGTAAATGTACGTCCTAATGCGTGTTAAACCTTGCGCTCTGGCCACTCCCCTTGGCCATGAGCGCACTGTCCCCCTCTCCCCTGCTGCCGGCGGGGCTGGGATTCGCATCACGGGATTCGCCCGCATGCAAATCCCAGCCCGTCACTTACCACGCTCCTCTGCTGCTTCTTCCTCTGCCTCTCAGCTCAGGCGCACGTCCCCGTCTCCTAGGGTGTGCGTGTGCCGAAGCTCTGAAATTTAAAGGCCCAGTATGCCCATAATTATGTGAAACACCTTACACTATTCTATAAGTCCCTGCACCTCCCACTCATCCCTGCCGGATCTTCAGTGCCATTTGCCTGAGATTAAGCATTCCATACTGTCTGTTTGCCTTGCCCGTGTTCCGACCCTTCCACTACGTTTTTTGACTACGCACCTTGTCCGCCTGCCTTGACCTTCTGCTAAGTCCAACTATGCCTCTGCCTCATCCTACTGTACTTCGCCTCGCCCAGCTACCTGTGTAGTTGAGTTGTATCGGGGGTAGCGACCTGGTGTCGCCTGCCGCAGCAAATCCATCCTGCCTTGTGGCGTTCTCTGATGAAGACTTTAGACTCCGCTACCCGATATGGCTTGTGTCATCAGCCACTCAGGTTAGTGGATCCCCATCCAGCAACGTTACAGCAAGATCTGGCCATGGATCCCACTGGGGCACCTCTGCCCGACAATTCGGATCTCTCCACCATAGTGGCTCTTCACTCGCAGCAGTTGGTCCAGCAGGTCCAGCAGTTAAACCAGTTGTCTGCCATGATGCAGCAGCTGCTTACTGCCCAGCAACATCTGCAGCAGCCATATCCTCCTCCTGCTCTGGTAATGCCTCCCACTCCAGCAAACACCACAGGATCCAAGCTCCATTTGTCTCTTCCCGAGAAGTATGAAGGGGATTCCAAGTCCTGCAGTGGATTTGTGACTAAGTTCTCACATAGAGCTTATGGCTGAACAGTTCCCTATGGAACAAGCGAAGGTGGCCTTTGTTGTCAGTCTGTTAACTGGAAGGGCTCTGGCCTGGGCAACTCCATTATGGGATCACAGTGACGCACTCACAGCCAGTCTTCAGGCTTTCCTGATGGAATTCCGAAGTGTTTTCGAAGAACCTGTACGAGCTTCTTCCGCTGAAACAGCCTTGCTGAGCCTTTCTCAGTGTAACTCCTCTGTGGACAAATATGCCATCCGATTCCGCACCCTGGCTTCAGAGTTATCCTGGAATAATAAAGCTCTTTGCACCACTTTCAAGAGAGGATTCTCTAGCCATATTAAATATGTCCTTTCTGCCCGGGAATTGCCGTCTACCTTAAATGATCTTATACAGCTGGCCTCCCGGATTGATATCCATTTTGCTGAGCGACGTGAGGAGGAACGTCAAGAAAGGGAGTCTGCATAACCTTGGCGCTTTCCTTGCCTGGCACCAGTCTTCCAGCAACCACCGCAACCTTCTACATTGCCTCCCGCAGTGGAGGTTATGCAGGTGGATCGGTTTCGCCTGACTCTGCAGGAAAGAACTCGACGACTAGCTGAGAATCTTTGTCTCTACTGCACCAGTGCAGATCATGTCCTCAAAGATTGTCCTTTACGCCCACAGTCACAGGGAAATGCTTGCACCTAGGGTTTATGGGAGAGAATTTGTCAGTTCAGCTTTCTCTACCCCCAAAGAGATTATTTCCGTTCTTGCCTTCCTGGATTCTGGTTTCACGGGAAATGTTATTAATGCCTATGTAGTACATCGGTATCATCTGCCGCAGTCCCGCTTTTTGAAGCCCTTGTAGATCTCTATGGTTAAGGGACAAAATCTGGACTGTACTGTGTTATACCACACAGAACCGATATCATTGCAGGTCAGAGTCTTGCATAAGGAGAACTTGTCCTTCTATGTACTTCCTCACTGTACCTCTCCTCTCCTGCTTGGCCTTTCTTGGTTGCAACTCCATGCCCCACAGCTTGATTGGAAAACTGGAGAAGTTCTTCATTGGGGACATTATTGCAACAGTCGTCCGTCTAAGTGGGTGCCTCCTTCTACTCCTCTGCCCAGTTTGCCTTCATTTTTTCAGGACTATGTTGACGTCTTCAGTGAGAAACAAGATGAGAAACACCTCATCGTCCCTATGATTGTCCTATAGATTTATTGCCCGGGACCACTTCTCCTCGGGGAAGAATTTACCCTCTGTCTATTCCTGAAACTCAGGCCATGTCTAAATATATTCAAGAAAATCTTCAATAAGGCTTTATCAGGAAGTCGTCTTCCCCTGCCGGAGCAGGACTCTTCTTTGTAGAGAAAAAAGACAGTTCTCTGTGACCCTGCATTGACTATCGTGGACTGAATAAAATCATCGTCAAGAACCGTTACCCTCTTCCCTTGATCCCTTGATCCGTGGGGCGAGTATCTTCTCAAACTAGAACTTGGAGTTGCATATAACCTGATTCGCATAAGAGAAGGTGACGAATGGAAGACTGCATTTAATACTCGGGATGGACATTTTGAGTATCTGGTCATGTCGTTCAAGCTATGTAATGCTCCAGCAGTCTTCCAGGAGTTCGTTAATGATATCTTTCGTGACATCTTATACACCTGTGTCGGGGTCTATTTGGACGATATACTCATCTACTTGCCCAATCTTCAGGCTCATCGTTCCCACATCCGCCAGGTCTTAGAACGTCTTCATGACAACCATCTTTATGCTTAACTTGAGAAGTGTGTTTTTGAAAAGTCCAGTCTTCTTTTTCTGGGTTACATTGTTACTAGTCAAGGTCTACAGATGGATCCTAACAAGTTGTCAGCTGTACTGGACTGGCCCCCACCTACTGGCTTAAAAGCTATTCAGCATTTTCTTGGTTTTGCCAATTACTATCAGCAATTTATTCCGCATTACTCCATCTTTGTAGCGCCCATTCTCTCTCTCACCAAGAATACTTCTAATCCCAAGGTCTGGACTCCAGAGGCTGAAGATGCATTTAAACAGTTAAAGTCCGCCTTTACTGTCTAGACCCGACTCTAGCAAGCCTTTTCTTTTGGAGGTGGATGCATCTTCGGTTGGAGCAGGAGCTGTCTTAACACAAAAGTCCTCTAAGGGAAGAATTGTAACCTGTGGCTTTTTCTCTAAAAACTTCTCTCCCGCAGAGAAAAACTGTTCTATACGAGACTGGGAAGAATGGCGTCATCTCTTCAGAAGATTCAGTACATCCTGTTGCTATATATTCTGACCACAAGAACTTGCTTTATCTTCAGGCAGCCCATCGTCTTAACCTCCGGCAGGCCCGATGGTCTCTGTTCTTCTCTAGATTTGACTTTTACATCCACTTCCTTCCTGCAGAGAAGAATCTTTGAGCTGACGCTCTTTCCAGGTCTTCTGATGTGCAAGACCGAGAAGCTCCTCCTCAGCATATTATTCCTCCTGAGCATCTCATCCCTGCAGCGCCAGCAACTTTTCTGCACCTGCCTACTAGAAAGACTTACGTGTCTCCCCGTTTAAGACTCCTTAATGGGGCCATTCCTCTCTTCTGGCTGGTCATTCTGGAACTTGTAAGTCCTTACAGCTCATCTCCAGACAATATTGGTGGCCTAATTTAAGACAGGATGTCGTTGATTTTGTCCATTCCTGTTCGGGCTGTGCCAGGGATAAGACCCCTCGTTCTAAACCTGCAGGTCTTCTACAGCCTTTGCCTGTCCCAGAGCTTCCCTGGACCGATATTGCTATGGACTTAATTTCTGACCTTCCGTCTTCCGGAGGCAATACTGTCATTTGGGTGGTAGTGGACCGGTTTTCTAAAATGGCTTATTTTGTGCCGCTGCCTGGACTTCTATCTGCACAGTAGCTTGCTAAACTGTTCCTTTGCCACATTTTCAGTTTGCATGGCTTACCCTCACATTTTGTATCCGACCATGGAGTCCAGTTCGTCTCCAAGTTCTGGCGGGTCCTCTGCTCACGTCTCCAAGTCAAGCTTGACTTTTCCTCAGCCTCCACCCTCAATCCAATGGACAGGTTGAGAGGGTGAATGAGGTTTTAGGAGACTATCTTCACCATTTCGTAGTGCTACAGGGGCATATGTATATAGATGCACTGGGGTGGGCAGACATATAGCATCATCTACCCCCCCCAGCGCTTCTATATACATATGCCCCTGCAGCACTATGTGTTGAAAGTATTCAATCAGCATCATCCCGCCGGCCAGCTGCTGGCCTGATGCGCTGCTGATAGAATACTTTTCACATATAGCGCTGCGGTGGCATACTATGACAAATGCACTGTGTGGGGCACAATATAAATACGCCGCAGGGGATATATATTTATAAATGCACCAGCGGGGGTCATATCTTTAGAAATATGCTGGGGGGGGCTAGATATATAGCGCTATATGTCTGCCCCCCTGCAGCGCTATATATCTTGCCCCCACAGTGCTTTTAATATACATATGGCCCCCGCTGCCACTCACAATGTTAATTTTAAAAACCCCACCGGGAGCCCTGAATGGCTCCTCGGTACCAGACATTTAGGGCTCCTGGTAGGGGATTTAAAAGTGAAAGTAAAAACACACGATACATTGCAAACGAGTGCAGCATGCCGCTAGCTCCGCTGCCTAATAACTTCTGATCACATCAGGTATCGGAAGTGAGAACCTGTGCGATCAATCCCTCAGCCCCTGTACTACAACCCCCATCATGGAACAGAGTCTGTTCCATGATGGGGTAGTAGTACAAACACTAATGTAGCCTCCCCTGCTGCCGGCCTACTCCCTCAGCCAGGAAACTACTACTCCCATCATGGAAAGAAGCCTTTTCCATGATGGGAGTAGTAGTACTCCCGGTTAAGGGAGTCTGCTAACGGCTGATGCTAACGGATGAACAATTCATTCAAATGGATGCCACTAAATGGCATCCCTTTGCATCAGTTTGCATCCGTTATTAGAATAGTCCATTAAGGAGGCAATAACAGAGAAAACATGATCTTTAGCGATCCAAAAAAAGTGATGGAGATACCTTTTTTAATAAAATTTCGTAAGGTACTATTAAAAAATATATATTAAAATAGATACAGTAGTGATGGAAAAATTGTATTCAACGTAATGTATCTTTATTATAATGAAATTTTAATTAATTTTTAAACAGGGATCAATTTATGTGGGCAGGCAGGGCACTAAAAATGTAGCCACCAACAATAAAAATGTAGTTTGTGTGTGTTTTTCCCTTTTTTTTTTAAACACTTTGAGGTAGTACTACTACTCCCAGCATGGAACACACTGTTCCATGGTGGAAGTAGTAGTACCTGTACTAATTGACAGATCGCCTGTGTCACTCCTGACACCCGCAGTGATCCTCCTGTATAATGCATTGATGCGGCCGGCTGCTCTTCTATGGTCCCCTGCACTGCCGTATATATATACACCTATTCATGTTTCCCACAGAGAGCTGTGATTGGCCAGATGGTTCCAGCCACTCTCAGCTCTGTGGGAAATATGAATAATAAGTATATATAGGGCTTATATAGGACAAGAGAAGAGCGGCCGGTCGCTCCATACATTATACAGGACGATCGCATCGGGTGTCAGAAGTAACACTCGCTGTGATCTGTCTATTATTGCAGGTACTACAGCTCCCAGCATGGAGCAGAGTGTGCTCTATGTTGGGAGTAGTAGTACCTGCAGTTGAGGTGGTCCTATCTATTGCAGAGATGCGAGCGCAGGAGAAAGCAGCTCACATCTATACATTATACAGGATGATCACAGGGGTGTCGCTAATGAAGAAATGTGTTATTTAAAATCGAGTTCGGATTCGGTCCGAATTTAACTTTTCATGAAATTCGGAAAGAATTTGACTTTGTAAGATTCGCTCATCTCTAGTGAGGACATTAGCAGGTTTGAACAAGATTTCATCATTTTCTGCTCTGTAAAGTTTGGACCTGGGGCTTTGTGTATCTGAAACTTGTATGGTACATTTGATGTCTAATCTTGTTATGTGTGAAATGAAATCTCCCAACTCTTATGCAGTTTATTTTCTCTTCCCATAAGGTTGTTTTAATGAGACGCCAATGTGAGTAAAATAGAGTAAACAGATCATTTTTCTTCAAAATAAGGGTTTATATGCAATTTATTCCTATCTGTATAGTTAATAAGGGATAAACAAGATTATGGGACAGACAGTATTATTTGCATTATTCTGACTGAACGTGTGATATATGAACTAATGGTTATGTACCGTATATACTCGAGTATAAACCGACCCGAGTATAAGCCGAGACCCCTAATTTTAACCCAAAATCCCAGGAAAAGTTATTGACTCGAGTATAAGCCTAGGGTGGGAAATACCTCATCCCCCCCTGTCATCATCCAGACCCGTCATTAACATCCTCATCATCATCCCCTTGTCATCATCCCACACATCCCCCCTTCATCATCCCCTTATCATTCCACACATCCCCCCTTCATCATCCCCTTATCATCCCACACATCCCCCCTTCATCATCCCCTTATCATCCCACACATCCCCCCTTCATCATCCCCTTATCATCCCACACATCCCCCCTTCATCATCCCATTATCATCCCACACATCCCCCCTTCATCATCCCCTTATCATCCCACACATCCCCCCTTCATCATCCCCTTATCATCCCACACATCCCCCCTTCATCATCCCCTTATCATCCCACACATCCCCCCTTCATCATCCCCTTATCATCCCACACATCCCCCCTTCATCATCCCCTTATCATCCCACACCCCCCCCCCCCCTTCATCATCCCCACACCCCCCCTTCATCATCCTCTTCTCATCATTCGCCCTCAGTGGTCTTCAACCTGCGGACCTCCAGAGGTTTCAAAACTACAACTCCCAGCAAGCCCGGGCAGCCATCGGCTGTCCGGGCTTGCTGGGAGTTGTAGTTTTGAAACCTCCGGAGGTCCGCAGGTTGAAGACCACTGCGGCCTTCAACATCATCCAGCCCCCTCTCACCCCCTTTAGTTCTGAGTACTCACCTCCGCTCGGCGCTGGTCCGGTCCTGCAGGGCTGTCCGGTGAGGAGGTGGTCCGGTGAGGAGGTGGTCCGGTGAGGAGGTGGTCCGGTGAGGAGGTGGTCCGGTGGGGAGGTGGTCCGGTGGGGAGGTGGTCCGGGCTGCTATCTTCACCGGGGGTGCCTCTTCTCCGCGCTTCCGGCCCGGAATAGAGCCGTTGCCTTGGCAATGACGCAGAATTACGTTGGCAATGAACGCACCTCTGCGTCGTTGTCACGGCAACGTGACTATTCTGAGGCCGGGCCCGAAGCGCTTAGAAGAGGCCTCCCCGGTGAAGATAGCAGCCCGGAACCAGTATCCCACCGGACCACCTCCTCACCGGACAGTCCTGCAGGACCGGACCAGCGCCGAGCGGAGGTGAGTACTCAGAACTAAAGGGGGTGAGAGGGGGCTGGATGATGTTGAAGGCCGCAGTGGTCTTCAACCTGCGGACCTCCGGAGGTTTCAAAACTACAACTCCCAGCAAGCCCGGACAGCCGATGGCTGCCCGGGCTTGCTGGGAGTTGTAGTTTTGAAACCTCTGGAGGTCCGCAGGTTGAAGACCACTGCGGGTGGGGGAGTTCACTCGAGTATAAGCCGAGGGGGGTGTTTTCAGCACGAAAAATCGTGCTGAAAAACTCGGCCTATACTCGAGTATATACGGTAAATATGTTATGATAAACCCCTTTAAGTAGAGACAAATTGAAGTGTATCTTTAGCTGTCCTGTCCGATGTGAATTGAACATAAAAAGATATAACTGCACACTTGGTGGTACAATTGCTTAGATAACCATGCTATACCCAGCAGGTAACATGCCCAGGTCCTATTACTAATGGTGTATATACACCTTAGACTAAAGTTGGTTTAATCCGCTGCCTTCAGTGTATGGCAGCTTCCACTCTTCACTGACAGATGATGTTGGAGGAGAGAAGGATCAAATGTGTTGGATTTTAACCCTCAACCATATTGTTCTGGGAGAGTTAAGCTGTCCCCCCTCACCTAGTGTTTCCTTCCCCTCTCCTTAACCCCTTAACGACAAAGGACATAAATGTATGTCCTGGTGAGGTGGTACTTAACGCACCAGGACGTACATTTACGTCCTAAGCATAACCGCAGGCATCGGAGAGATGCCCGGATCATGTGCGGCAGGTCCCGGCTGTTGATCGCAGCCAAGGACCCGCTGGTAATGGCGGACACCCACGATCCCGCGGATGTCCGCCATTAACCCCTCAGATGCCGTGATCAATACAGATCACGGCATCTGCGGCATCACGGTCACATAAATGGATGATCGGATCTCCCGCAGCGCTGCCGCGGCGATCTGATCATCCAGCATAGCAGCCGGAGGTCCCCTCACCTGCCTCCGCTGCCTTCCGGGAGTCTTCTGCTCTGATCTGCCTTCCCGCAGACCAGAGCAGATGACCGATGACGCTGATCAGTGCTGTGTCCTATACATAGCACTGAACAGGATTAGCAATCGAGTGATTGCTATAAATAGTCCCCTATGGGGACTATTAAAGTGTAAAAATAAAAGTGAAAAAATAAAGTAAAAAAAATTTTGAAAAACCCCCTCCCCCAATAAAAAGGTAAATGGTCCAATTTTCCCTATTTCACCCCCAAAAAGTGTTAAAAAAAATATTTTATATACATATTTGGTATTGCCACATGCGTAAATATCTGAACTATTAAAATAAAATGTTAATGATACCTTACGGTTAACGGCGTGAACATAAAAAGAAACATAACAAATATGGCTGAAGAACTGTCAAAGCTACAGCAGGATACTTTATGTACACCAAAATAAAATTTGAAGTGAATAGGTCACCTTAAAATACATAGATTGGCCCTGGCCATGAGATCGGGAGCTGCTCTCTCTTAGGGTGCATGCCCACTACGGTTGTGTCATGCAGCTGCCGGAATCCGTCAGTAGGACACAATCGTAGTGGGAATGCACCCAAACAGAGAGGTCCCCTTGGTTTGGACTCTTCTTTATGATGTTTTTATGTTCCAATGAAGAAGAAGTTGTTGCGACAACCTGTTAAGTAGAAAAAATATTATTATTTGGTTATAAGATCTTTTGATTGTAAGCCACTAGAAACACCTTCCCAGATCCCATTTAAGGGCATTGAACTCTATTGGGAAAGTTATCTTATGTAGTAAATTCTATACAGCTGACTGCCCTGTCGGGAATGGCAGATTTGTCTCTGTTAGTTGCTCTGACTGACACAAAATAAATTTAAAATACAAATATAAAAAAAGGGAAAACGTACAACAGCTTGCCGGGCCCCTCTATAGACTTCATTAGTAATTCATAACCAAACATAAATCTTTAAGTTTCTTTTTTTTTATGCAGGGGAGTGTGCCCAGAGGAGCTAACAATCATTGTGACATGTGATGTTTTCCAATGCAGCTTGTTTAATAATTGAATAATATAATTTTGTAGATGGGATTCACAGGTGGGAGCAGGCGATCCTCAACAAAAATTTTATGACAGTATGTACTTTTACCAGGAAGGACAGCGGTGTATGGGAAAGAGTTAATCTTCTCAAATAAATTTACAGGGCGAGAAAGCACCAAGCTGCAGTATTACATGATTATCACATTATGCCAGTACATTCAGATAATATCAGTAATAATTACTATTAGGCTAGGTTCACACTACAGAATTTCCATGTGGAATTTCAAAGCAGGAGTGTGAACCTAGCCTTATTCTCCACACCAATACCAATGGAATGTACCTCTAAACCAACCATAATTCTGCTACCACCAACAATGATCCTCAACATCCCCATAATTATAATCATCATCCTCAATAGTATAATATCTAGATTTCTCTCGCTGTATCATATAACCACTTGAGAACCAGACCATTTTTCCTTTTTCCACTTTCGTTTTTTACCTTCTCCCCTTCTAAAAATCATAACGCTTTCAATTTTCCACCTACAGACCTATATGAGGGCTTGTTTTTTTACGCCACCAATAGTACTTTGTAATGACATCAATCATTTCACCACAAAATCTATGGCGAAACAAAAAAATAAATATTTGTGGGGCAAATTTTTTTTTTAAAATACGCCATTTTGTAACTTTTGGTGGCTTTCCATTCTCGCAGTGCACACATATATGTAAATAGAATAATTGTCAGTCTGGTGTCTACTTGAAGGTTTCTTCGTGACTTCTTCATCACTTCCTCTAATTAGTGAAGTTTTTCTCTTATTGATTTCCCTGGGCTCAGGGGAGTTGTAGCTCTTCGCTGTGTGATTTTGCATGTGGAGCAGAAGGTCTTTGATAATGGACTCTTTTAGTCTTTTTAGGCTTTTATCTTTCTCTTTTCTTTCAGCTTTCTTAATTTTCTTTGGCTTCGCTTTTGCTGCCAACTAAAACAATTTCCTTGCAAACTGAAAGATGAAAAAGATAGTAGTACAATAGGAAAACTTGGATATCTCTGCTTTTATCTTCCATTTCTTCATAGCCGTAGTTGAGCTATAACCCCGACACTAAGACGTCACAGTCTTTTATCTTCCACTTTGCTTTCAAGAACTTACCTTAAAATGGACCAATGGACCAGTCTTAGTGTAAATGCTTCTTGTCCTGGCACTACAACCAATAGATGTAATGCAGAAAACAAAGCTCAATATCTTTTTAAAATGTATTTTTGGGCTCTGTTTTGACTTGTAGTGTTTTCCCTGCTTAGATCCTTCACTGGCAATTACATCAGATTTGATGGCAAAAATAGTGCAGCCTGCAGCTTTCTTCTTACCTTAATAATAGAACCACAGTAGACCATTAATGTATCCCATTATAAGTCCATGGAATCTGTTGAGTGTCACTGAGTGTAGTCATATACAGGATTGGGAGAATATATTAAATCTCTTTCCATCCTGTTTCTTTAAATGTTGACACCTGCATGATGATACAGCATGACATTTTAACTTTTAACTATCATGCCTGTGATGCCAAGTTATGTCTTGGTGCTTTACATGCCTTACATGTGTGGGGTGGATCAGCCCCTTTTTTGATATTTCATGGTCCCCCAGGTTCAGCATTCCTCTGGTGTCTGGATGACTGTTGTCTCAAGCTTTCCCAGGATCCTGTTTGGCTCGAGACAACAGCTGATCACAGGGGGCTTGTCTCCTTGTTTTCCCTGACAAGCCAGCCCCCTGATGACATGTGCGGTCCAGCTGTACTTACAGCCTCTGGGATCAGCTGCTGTCTCGAGCCAAACAGGATCCTGGGAAAGCTTAAAGACAACAGTCATCCAGACACCAGAGTAAGGCTGAACATGAGGGGACCGTGAAATAACCAAAAAGGGGTCAATCCACCCCACACATGTAAGGCAAGTAAAGCACGTAAGACATAACTTTGCATCACAGACACAATAATAAAAAATATATAAAACCTTGATAACCCCTTTAAGGGTGCAGATTTGGTGTGTGACCTTTTACCCTATGGACTTGTGATAGCAAAGCAAGTAGAGGAGATGAATAACCTACACATGAATAACTAGTACAAGGTCCAAGATTGGGGGGGGAAGGGTTACATGAAGATATATATATATATATATATATATATATATATATATATATATACTTGCAAGTAAAGAAAACATGAGGGACCTTACAAAGAGGCACAAACCTGGTTGCACAGTAAGCTGGTCGTTTTGGTGGGGCTTTACCTAATCACAAAGTTTCTGAATGCTGCTCCAAGGGCTCTCGATGTACACAGTCTCTTAAAGTATGCCTGTCGTTTTGAAAAACCTATGACATGTTACAGAGGCATGTCAAAATTTTTAATTGGTCGTCTCACTTCAATCTCCATCTTCTGTCCAGAGTAGCTGGATGGAGAGCACTGCAAGCCGGGGAGTAAAGCAGGCTGCCTGCTAATTCTCCTAATGAGAGGGCACCTTAGCAGTGAGACCCTGACCGATCAAAAATGTTGACATGTCTCTGTTACAGGTCAAAAGTTTTTCTAAATGACAGGTACATTTTAAAGTGTCTCTGTGACTGACTGTACAGACCCTCATTGATCATGAAAATAAGGCAGGAAATGCTCTTTCATAAGCATTTTAACCCCCATCTACCCCCCCCCCCCCCCTCGCCAGTTGTACTAGATGGCATCATTATTAGTCTATAGAGCCTGTCCAATGCAACTGGAACACTCAAACCACCCAGAGATCAAAACATTTACCTTGACATGTGAAGTGTTTTGGTAAATGACAGGGAAAATTTAACCCCTGCAACTCGGGCCCCATTAAATAAACAATGGCTTTGACAGAGCTGCTCACAATTTACTTGTCCATTGTTCCAGGACCTTTGTGCTCTTCTTTACTGTCATGACTGGTAACTGGTAGCTGTATTTCTTCTTGCTGATCATTCTCATTATCCAGGGTAGGCATACCCCTATACTTACAGTGAAATGCCAGTCATACAGACCTTGCCACGGAGTCACATAGTGTCACTTACATGTTTGCAACCAAAGCAACAAAATTCTCACACCATATGCTCTCACAGTAGGAATCATACAGTGCCCTTGTAAGTTATTGCCTACATAGCAATCTACTTAGGTGAATGGAACTATCCACATGCAAATTCTCACAGGCTCCCTTAGTCCAGCTCAGCCCAGCACAGCCCCTTTTTTTCACAGACCAGAATTGCAGGACCTTCCATTACATATAGTCAGCATGGTGCATAAGGCTGGAAATCCTCTATTACCATTTTGACTTCAAGGGGTACTCCGCTGGAAAATATTTTTCTTTAAATCAACTGGTGCCAGCAAGTTGTAAATTGTAAATTACTTCTATTTAAAAATGTTAATCCTTCCTGTACTTAGCAGCTGCTAATTGCTCCACAGGAAGTTCTTTTCTTTTTGGATTTTCTTTCTGTCTGACCAGAGTGTTCTCTGCTGCCACCTCTGTCCATTTTAGGAACTGTCCAGAGTAGGAGCAAATCCCCATAGCAAACCTCTCCTGCTCTGGATAGTTCTTGACATAAACAGAGGTGTCAGCAGAGAGCACTGTGGTCTGACAGAAAGGAAATATAAATAGAAAAGAACTTCCTCTGTAGTATACAGCAGCTGATAATTACTTGAAGGATTAAGATTTTTTAAATAGAAGAAGTTTACAAATCTGTTTAAAAAGTATCTGTCATCAAACTAAACTTTTAATATATTGTTCCTTATTGTTCCTTATGAAAAAACAGCCACTAGGTGGCTCTGTTCTATTCTCAAACAGTTAATTTGGTCTCTACACGGACTTGCAGAAGTCCAAATGCAGGAAGTGCGCGTGGGGCATGGCGAGTCACAGCTCTTGCAGGCTTCATTGATGTTGCAACTACTGGGAAACGCCCACTTTTTCCTGCTGAGAGCTCATACAATGTGAGCAACCTGTTCAGGAAGCAGGGCGTATGCATACGCCCTGCATTCCGAGTCCTTAAGGACGTAGGGGGCGTATGGATGGGGACCGGACCGTGATGCCTGCCCCCCATGTCGGTGATCGGAGAAAATGGTGTGTCAATTCAGACATGCGATTTTCTACTATTCCGGGCTGATTGGGTCTCTGGTGACCCGATCGCAAGGAAAATAGGGATGATTGAACTGTCAGTGACAGCCCCGATCATCCTGAGGGATAGGAACGAGGTTGCAGTGCTGCAGCTTCCTCCTATCCCTTGCCATTAGTCAGCACTGATTACTGACCAATGGCAGGTGAAGACGGGGGGTTACCATGGAAACTCCCTGCTCTGCCCAACCCTGGATGTCGGGCAGAATGGGGGGAAGATGGCGGCCGGTACCTGTGGTGAAGATGCTGTCGGTGGCATCAGCGAAGATCAGCGGCGCAGGTAGGGAGGCGATGGAGTGGAGCATGAAGGGAGGTGACAGTAAAGTGATCTTTACTGCTGCCTTCCTAGTGGAAGCCAAACTGCAACTCCCAGCATGTCCAGACAGCCAAAGGCTGTCTGGGCATGCTGGGAGTTGTAGTTTTGCAACATCTGGAGGGTCACAGTTTGGAGACCACTATTACAGTGGTGCCCAAACGGTAGCCCTCCAGATGTTGCAAAACTACAA
The DNA here is from genome assembly GCF_029499605.1 of Hyla sarda. Classification (NCBI taxonomy): domain Eukaryota; kingdom Metazoa; phylum Chordata; class Amphibia; order Anura; family Hylidae; genus Hyla; species Hyla sarda. Next base: position 65,111,751 of record NC_079193.1, read on the forward strand.
CTCTCAGCATGCCTAGACTGCCCAGGCATGCTGGTAGTTGTAGTTCTGTAACATCTGTCCCTTCAGATTTTGCAAAGTAAAAGTAAAAATATGTCCATTTTATGATGCCAACATAAAGTAGACATATTTTATTTGTGAATCAATATAAAATTTATTTGGAATATCAATTTCCCTTTCAATCAGAGAGTTTCAAATTTAGAAAAATAAATTTTTTTCAAAATGTTCAAGACATTTTGGGATTTTTCCCCAAGAAAGGATGCAAGTAACCACGAAAATTTACCACTAAATTAAAATAAAATATATAATGAAAAAATATTATCAGAATAATCGGTAAAAGCATTTCAGAGTTATTAATGCATAAAGTGACAGTGGTCAGAATTGCAAAAAATGGCTCCGTCCTTAAGGTGAAAATGAGTTGAGTCCTTAAGGGGTTAAAGCTCTGATTTTTTTTTTTTTTAGGGAAGGAGGGGTGTTAGGAAAGTAGTTAGTGTATATAATCTGAGTTAGTTTAGAAAATATGGTTTGATCACAGGTACTCTTTAACTCTCTGTTACCAGCTGATTTAAAGAAAAGAAAATTCCAGCAGAGTACCCCTTTAACATTGAACAAATGCAGAAGGAAGTACACATAAATGTAATATACAGTGTGCACATAAAAATCCCCATCTCCCCTGGGAGCGCGGTGCAGTAGTAATGGCATGCAGGTAACCAAACAGTCTCCCCTTCTTGCACCATCACTGTGATTTCATGTAGATCATGATTTATTTTTCTATATATAACATTTAAAGACATTGAGGAGATTTATCAAAACATGCCCAGAGGAAAAGTTGCGGAGTTGCCCATAGCAACCAACCAGATTGCTTCTTTCACTTGTGAAAAGGCCTATGAAAAATGAAAGAAGCGATCTGATTGGTTGCTATGGGCAACTCACTAACTTTTCCTCTGGACAGGTTTTGATCAATTTCCCCCAATAACTAGTAACAGAGCAAAGATAGCCTCCATTTAACTTGTTTTTTTAAAGCTCTACCACATACACTTTTTGTAGACGCTTGTGTGGGAGAGAAGCAGACACTTTCCCGGGCTCTGAATTTGGAAGATTAGGTGGTTTTACTTATTTTTGCGCTTCAGCTACTAGTGTGCCTGCACAGGAGGCTATGTCAAAGTCAGGGACAGTTTACTTGCATTTTAGAAGCTGCAAACAAATGTGATTGCAGTGTCTAAGGGGTTAAGGCCGGGCATCACTGTGATCGGTGATGTCAGGCATTAGACATGGGTCCTGGTGGAAGATAACCTCCTGAGCACGCCTCATAGAAAGGGAGCGGGAGTAGGGCGTCAATGGACAACGTCGTCCCCAAAAGGTTAAATGGGCACTGTCAGATATAAAACCATTAGATGGGTTGTAAAGCATGCAAAACCAATAGGGTTTGCAATTGCTTTCATTAAAAACATTTTAGTATCTCCTACTGAAAAAGCCAGTCAAAAAACTGCCTCCCTGCCTCCTGGGATACAAACCAGCCTAGCTGTGTCCATTCGTCATCAACTACGTCATGGACCCACTTCATGATTGACAGTAGAGATGAGAGAATCAAAGCTGACGAACCTGAATTTGTTATGAATTTCATTAAATATTCGATTCGCAACTAATGGGAATATCGCTGCAAATCGCTACATTAAACTCTATTTACTGCAGTCCAGGCTCCAGGGCATCTAAATTGGCGGATCCACATGTCAGTACATGGGGCAAGGAACGCTGGGAAGGCGGGAAGGCAAGGAGGGAAGAAGGCGGGAAGACCCTGAATCACATGTAGGATGCCAGTCATCCCTGTGATGTCACAGCCCTATATGTTTGGCAGCCAATATAGAGATAGGACGGACATCGCTGTGTGCGTGTTACACAGAAAAAGCTTGTTGCAGCAGCGTTTCACATCCTAGTCACATCAGCGTTCTGGTGGACAGAGAGCAATGTTTTTTTCACTGAAAAGTATTTTTACTGCAGCCATTAACCTCCCAGTCAATTTCTTCAGCAGTGTATTACAGAGAGGGGCAGATAGCTGTGTGTTGCCTCATACATTTCAACAAGCTCCCTCAACTTCATAAACCTTAGCAGTAGAGGGATTAATAATTTTTCAGCGCAATTCTGTGTCTTTGTTCCACAACAAATCATCTGCTTGTTATACTAGTCTGTAGATGTTATAGTACCCAGCAGTCCATTCCTAATAGTCTTTGACAGAGTGCAATTTGGTGTTTAGTAAACAGCTTTTTTGTGCTGCAGCACTATTGTGTACTGCTGGTGTTGTGCAAAAATATGTTTTTCTTAAGTATACTGTACCCCATTTTCTGCCCTCATAAGTGCCTACCACATACGTACATCTAAGTAGTGTACTATTTTGTACCTGTTAATCTGTCAAGGGCCTAGATACTGTGAAAGTCCAGGCAAAAGTAATCACCAGCTGGTGTTTTACTAAAATATGTTTTTTTAAGCGTACTTTACCAAATTTTTCTGCCCTCATAAGTGCATACCACATATGTACATCTAAGTAGTATACTATTTTATACCTGTTAATCTGTCAAGGGCCTAGATACTGTGAAAGTCCAGGCAAAAGGAGTCACCAGCTGGTGTTTTACTAAAATATGTTTTTTTAAGCGTACTGTACCACATTTTTCTGCCATCATAAGTGCATACCACATATGTACATCTAAGTAGTGTACTATTTTGTACCTGTTAATCTGTCAAGGGCCTAGATACTGGTGTTTTACACCAATACATTTTTTTTTACAAAATTGAAGAAAAAATTAAATTTTGTAACTTTTGGGGGCTTCCGTTTCTTCCGTTTTGGGGGCACCTTATCTTTATTCTGTAGGTCCATACGGTTAAAATGATACCCTACTTATATAGGTTTGATTTTGTCGTACTTCTGAAAAAAATCATAAGTACATGCAGGAAAATTTATACGTAAAAAATTCTCATCTTCTGACCCCTATAACTTTTTTTATTTTTCTGCATTTGCGCTGTGATCTGAAGTTTTTATCGGTACCATTTTTGTATTGCTTGGACTTTTTGATCGCTTTTTATTAATTTTTTTCATGATATAGAAAGTGACCAAAAATACACTATTTTGTACACATTTTTTTGCGCGTACGCCATTGACCGTGCGGTTTTATTAACAATATATTTTCATAATTCAGAAATTTTCGCACACGGCAATACCACACATGTTAATTTATGCTTTGTTACAGTTTTTTTTTTTTTTTTTGTGGGAAAAGGGGGTGATTCAAACTTTTATTAGGGAAGGGGTTAAATGACCTTTATTAACTTTTTTTTCACTTTTTTTGCAGTGTTATAGCTCCCATAGGGGCTATAACACTGCACACACTCATCTTTTACACTGTTCACTACAAAGCCATAGCTTTGCATTGATCAGTGTTATAGGCGGTTGATTGCTCAAGCCTGAATCTCATGCTTGGAGCAATCAATCACCGATCGGACACGACGGAGACAGGTGAGGGGACCTCCACTCGCATGCTAGCGTATCGCGATGGTCCTGATGAGCCCGACTGAGCTCCCGGGAAGCTTTTACTTTCATTTTAGACGCGGTGATCAACTTTGATTGCCGTGTCTAAAGGGTTAATAGTGCACGGCACAACGATCGGTGCCACACGCTATTAGCCCAGGGTCCTGGCTATCATTAGCCACCGGGACTGAACCAGTATGACGCGGGGTCACTGCGGGACAAAACATTACAAAACAACACAATCATATATTGTGACTCCAAACAAACAAATATATAAAATAGTTATGGACACCTCAAGCAAGTGCCCTGAGGAAAACTCTTGTATAAAAAATGGAAAAATATATAAAATTAAGTAATTTGCTTATAAAAATGAAATACTGACGAGAGATGAGAGAGAGAGACTTTAGATAATATAATGCAAAAACATACAAAAAAGTTAGCACAGTTAAGAAATGTGCCAAAAACTACAAATGTCATTGGCACAGATAGTACTACTGCAAAAAAATTTTAGTAAATATTCAGATATTGAATCCAGAGATCATTGTCTTGTTTCATCTTTTCATCTTGTGTCATCTTTCATTTTGTTTTCTTCATTATTGCCAAGAACTCCATGGCCGCCCTGTATTTCCAGTAGATCTATAAGAGTATGGATTGGGCACTAGATTCTGAGTTGAAGAAGAGGATGGATCTGCATAATTGTATGGCAATTTGGCACCAAAGGGCCCAGAAACTGAATACATCTGTGCTTGAATCTGTCCATTGAAATCAGAGTAAGGCTGGTTTGCATTATAGGAATTTGGCACTGAAAATGCAGATGACTGATTATAAGGATTGGTTGACTGTGCATTGTCACAAACATGTGGGTATCCTTTAGTTGCTCTCCCAGCATTATTGTCATGTTGATACCAATAATAAAAGGAATATTGCCAAGGACTAGCAAAAACAGGGAACTGTGGATACTGACCACCGGCTGTTGGAATTGACTGACTATCCCAGGTGGTAGATTTACCATTTTGAAGTTCCTCAGTTCCAGTAGGCTTTAAGTCGTTCATTCTTTGTTGTGGTTCTTCAGTTTCAGAATTAAGTTGAATCATGTTTTCCTGTTTCTCCGATGAGCTAATGTAACTGGAACTCACAATACTCATATTGTCATCTAATGAAGCATCCTTTTCTTAGGAAAACGTCTGTATCATTTTCTTATTTTGAATGTCAGGTGGTATTCTGACATTTTCTGGATATAAAGGAATTTTAGAATCCCGGACACAGGTAAAAATAAGTATTTTTAAGCGTACTGTAGCACATTACCTGTTAATCTGTCAAGGGTCTATATACTGTGAAAGGACAGCCAATAGTACACACCTGCTGCTGTTCTAGATAAATACTGTTTTAAGCAGAGTGAAGCGTATTGTACTCCCCTCTTATACGCAATAAGAATGTCAGGCAGAATAGTGCCAGGACATGCACAGTGGAGTGGCAGAGGCCTAAATTCATCAGGCGCAGGCAGAGGTCACAGAAGAGTAGGGGCGTGTGGCAGCAGAAGTCGCAGCAAGAGGTCTGAGCTCTCGATGTCAGCTAGCAGTCGTGTCTCGACCAGCAACCAAGCAGCCGTGATTGATCGGTTCACTCGACCATCCACTTCATCCCAAGTGACATCTGACACAACCCAGTCAACAGTCGGTGGGTTCCTCAGACTCAACCCTCAGTATGCATGGCCCTCATGCTGCTGCTGCCACCTCCAGGCTCAGTCATTGTGCTGCCATGTGACATGTGACTCCTTGTTAGATATGGTCCTTTGTACCCACACACTAAAACTTAAAATTTCTATTTCAAAATCCTCAATTTCAATTTCAAAATCTTAAATTTCTATTTAAAAATCTGGAATTTCAATGGTCTCCTCATGCTTCTACCAACTCCAGGCTTTGCCATTCAGACACTATATGGTCTCCTCATGCTTCAGCCACCTCCAGGATGTGTCATTCAGCCAATATATGGTTTACTGATGCTGCTGGGCCTGGGCCTAACATTTTTATAGTAGCACTAGCTACCATGAATCTTCAATTTTAATTTCAAAATTCATCTTTTAATCATAGGGATTGTGAAGCCCTAGTGTCTACTCATGCTGCTGCCAGCTCCAGGCTGTGTCATTCAGCAACTATAAGGTCTCCACATGCTGCCAACACCTCCTCGCTGTGTCATTCAGCCCCTATATGGTCTCCTAATGTTTCCAACACCTCCACGCTGTGTCATTCAGCCACTATATGGTCTCCTCATGCTGCCAACATCTCCATACTGTGTCAATCAGCCACTATATGGTCTCCTCATGCTGCAAACACCTCCACGCTGTGTCAAGATGGGGACTGAATGGAGGATTTTTTGTTTAAAAAGTAAGTGTCCCTGCATGTATATATGTGTGTGTGGATATATATGTATGTGTGTAGATCTGTGTTGTCTAGGTAATGTGCATGTGTATGAATAAATTAAGTCAATGTGTGCTTGTGTGTATCTTATACAGGGGGACTACAATCATATGCCTCCAGCTGTTACAAAACTACAACTCCCAGCATGCCTGCACAGCCAAATGATGTGTGGGCATACTTGGAGTTGTAGGGGGAACATAACCTGCAGCAACACTGCTGTAAATCTGAGTTTTACCAATCATGTGCCTCCAACTGTTGCAAAACTACAACTCAAAGGATGTGTGGGCATGCTGGGAGCTGTAGTTTTGCAAATGCTGTGAGCAAACAGTGTGTGTGTATAGCATAAAACCAGAAAGGAAAGGGTTACAGATGCTCACTCCTGAGACCAGTGACTGAGGAGAGTGAGGGAGGGGGAGTGGTTACCACTTGAGGAGAAGAAAGGTACCCGCCCCCCTGCTTCTAGTCGACAACATTAAGGTAATTCAGAAATAAAGCTAATTTTGAGAGAAATATAGGTCATAGACACATAAAAATGATATGTACATGATCAAGATGAGATACTGAGCAACATATAACAGTTTTTTTGGGGGGGGTGATCTGACAGATACACTTTAAAGGTTACAGTTGAATTGTGAAAGGTAGAAGCGTTTCACACGTCTACTGGTGGGCGGAGTAGCTTATCACCTACAAATGTACCTTTGTGCAAAAAATAGTGACTTTTGTCAAATACTGCATGGTCAAAAAGGAAAAGGTCTACGGGTAGGCAAAAAGAGTGAAATTGTTTATATGGAAAGACACAACAAAGTCACCAAATATGCCGCTTGTGCCCGGACTGCATCAAAACATAGAGAAAAACGTCTCTAAAATCAATGATAAATCTCCCCCTTAGAGTTTAAACAGCTACAATTGTATAAAGTGCTAGATGAGAATATCAACTTTAAAGTGATACTCCAACCAAAATGTTTTTTATCTTTGTATCATGAGTATGGTGAGAGTAAACTGGCACCCTGCTCCCTTTCTTGCCTAACGCTATGTTTCATCTGATATAATGCCAGCTCTGGTCCCTGCTGCACTGAAGCTGACTTGCAATTCACTCAGCGCCCAGAAGTAACTTTCTTAATTTAACTCTATACACTGAGTGAGTCTCAAAGCTACATTGGCAAAGTGACCTCAGGCTTACACACAACCTCTAATCTGAGAGCAGTGGGTACTAGAAGGTCCATTCTATCTAAGAAATAAAGTGCCCGGTAAGAGATAAGGTAAGGGAGCTGGTGGGCCGTTTATCCTAACCCCACTTCTGCTGGGAGATTAAAAAAAACTTTTTTGCAAGCCTTGGAAACCGTACAACTTGACAGTGTGGACCTCAGACCAGAAAAAGTTGTACACCCCAGTGGAATATCTTTCTTTTAACGGAATATGAGAGAATTGTCAGTAGAAAGTCTTGATGGAAACCTATAATAGTTGGCAAAGAATATTATACAGGTTTGAAGAATAGTATAACACTTTATTTTTACAGCCCACACTGGTAATACAATGTCCTATAATTTAGGACAGAACCAGCATTATTGCAAATGTTCTCCTCACCATCCCCATCATCTAGCAGTGTTGCCAATTCTAATGGAATGCTGTATTACTAGACTGAAGACATCCTGCACTCACCACAAAGTAATGGACTTGATAAGCCCCCTTGGACAACTCCGGTGGATCAGGTTTCAGAACATCCATGGGCTCTCAGATGCGAAACCGCCGCCAGTCGCCTCTGAGCACCCACGAATGTTCTGAGACCTGATCAACCAGTGTTGTCCAAGTAGGAGCATCAAGTCGATTACTTTGCGGTGAGTGCAGGATGTCTTCAGTCTAGTAATACAGCATATCATTGAAGTCTATTTCATCTATACTTCCTAGCACCACAGTTGGACTGCATGTTAGTGTCGGCACCCCTACCTTGTGAAGCAGGAGTCCATGTGTATTTGAGTACTCATTTGGGAGAGTGGGTAGTGCCATCCTGCATATGTATGTATTTAATTCTTGTGAAATAATGAAACATACAGGCTATTCAGAGCTCTGGAATTATATTTTTACACTTATTAACTAAAATAGATCAAACTAAAGGGAGTAATGTTTCCAAAACACATATACATTTTCGAAATAATATTAGTGGTGTTCATATGAAGAAATGACTGTTAGAAGTGGTTCAGCCGGTTAATGACTAAAATGGATCAATACTGTAAATGATGGTGCCGATATTTCATTTTTCTTTTCAGTTTATATGACTTCATGATTCCCCTGAAGAACATGGGGATATGAAAGTGCAACTCCCAGCTGAGAAGACAAGTAGATAAATATATTGTGTTGTGATTAATAGGACCTTCATGAAGCGCCACAATCACTAGAACTTCGAATACAATTCTAATCACAATTAACTTCATGGGTGACCTCAAGCCAGGCTACACCTACCAGCTATCTGCCAAGAAAATGACTGTACCCTTGCTCTGTTAAGCATCACTGAATGTCTGCTCCAAGGGAGTGACCTCAATTCTCTCAGGCATCGCTGCCAGCCACCATGAAATTACCTGTGCAAACAAGGCTCAGAAAAGTCAATCATTAGAGATACAAATGTACAATCAAATGGCTTCCAATTTTTTATCCTTTCAGCGTTGTTGCTTCACATATTTTGCCTTAAATTTACCCAGGGCTAAGCTTGTTTTGTGCTATTTCAGAATTATAAAGAATGTTTTAAAACTATGATGCAAATAAACAAATACAAATAAATGAATGTAATGGGAGTGCATCAAACTATCATCATCAATAGGTCAAATATGAATGGTGGTACCTATCTGCAACTTAAAGGGGTACTTTGCCCCTAGACAACATATCCCCTATCCAAAGGATCAGTGCTGGGGACCCCCGCAATCTCCCTTCTGCAGCACCGGAGGCTTGTTACATCCCACGCTCGTGACGTCCCATAGACTTGCATTGAGGGGGCGTGGCTGTGTCATCACAAGAATCTGCCCTGCATCGCCAGTCATCCAGAATGGAGCGAAGTTCGGTTTGTACAATGGATGTCTTGGGTCTGTAGCCAAGATCGCGGGGGTCCCCAGCGGCGGGACTCAGGGAATATGATGTCTAGCGGCGGAGTACCCCTTTAACCTTCTTATATCATAAACAGGGTATACAGGGGTTATCCCCTGGCTGAGAAGTTCGTTATTGCTGTCCAGCTTGAGCGTTTCTCTGATGGTAGGGGCCGGAGCGCTCAGGAGAAGAAGTGTCTGGTGAGTTGAGTAGTGAAAGCCAGGTCCCTGTTCAGGAGATTTGGATTTGGTGTGGGGGGAGGCTACCAGCAGTCAGACCCCCATAGAGCATTCATTTTTCTAAAGTATATAGTCCCTTACATTTAAAGCGATATTTTGGCATTAAAAAAAAAAATCTTACATGACTGGGGCCGTTCAAAAATAGAAAAAAAACAATGTTGGTGGGGCTCATATAAGATTAGGGGAAACAATCTATACTTACCTACTCCTAGTAACCTCCTGATCCTCCACGGCTCCTGTTCAGCACCTGTCCAGTCCCCAAGGTCTCCTGTCTTCTTCCTGTTTCTGAGCTGAGAGATCGGTGTAGGACCTGCCAACTCAGCCAATCATTGGCCATAGTGGTGTCCTGTCTAAGCCAGTGTTTGAGTTAGCAGGTCCTACACCAAGCTCTCAGCTCAGAAGCAGGGAGAAGACAGGAGATCAATGAACTAGAAAGAGCCGAAGCTGGAATCAAAGCTGACAGCTGCATTAAAGGGGTACTCCAGTGGAAAACCTTTTTTTTTTTTTTTTTTTTAAATCAACTGGTGGCAGAAAGTTAAACAGATTTTTTTAATTACTTCTATTTCAAAATCTTAATCCATCCAGTACTTTTCAGCTGCTGTATACTACAGAGGAAGTTCTTTTAGAGGTGTCAGCAGAGAGTACTGTGGTCAGACAGAAAAGAACTTCCTCTGTAGTATACAGCAGCTGATAAGTACTGGAAGGATTACAATTTTTAAATAGAAATAATTTACTAATCTGTTTAACTTTCTGGCACCAGTTAATTTTAAAAAAATCCACCGGAGTACCCCTTTAAAACAGTTTTCTTTTGATTCACTGGTGATTCTGGAGGTTGGATCAGCTTAGTGCAATGCAATTGCAAATTGACATGACAGTCAAAAATCTGACTAGGCTTTTGTGACTAACATCAGTGATATGCTCTTTTAACTTGGCCCTACTAGCAGATTGCTGATCTGTTAGTTAAATGAAATGCAATGCAATAGCAAAGCATTAATTTGTGTAGGAAATTGAGTGACTGCTAAGGCTAAGTTTCCACTTGGTTTTTTTTCTGGCAGTTTTTGGAATACTGCCACTGCAGTTTTTGAGCAAAAGCCAGAAGTGTATTCAAAAGGAATATGACATATAAAGGAAGGACTTACTCTTCTCCTCCTTTATGGATCCACTTTGGCTCAAAAACTGTAGTGGCAGTTTTCCAAAAACTGACAAAAAACAAAACAAGTGGAAACTTAGCCTTATACAAGTCAGAGGAGCATTAAAAAAAGTTTTCAAAAAATATTAAATAAATGAATGTAAACATATTTGATATTGTATGTATTAACTATAAACATATAATTTTATAATTTTTTTTAAACTGCGTGGTAAATGGTGTAAACAAAAAAAAATATCAGAAATCGCATTCCATAAAAAATAAAATAAGCGCCCAAATTGGTTGATCTATACAAAAATGGTACTGCTAGAAACTACTGATCACGTCACAAAAAGTGAGTTCTAACTAAGCTCCATAAATGGAAAAATAAAAAACAGTTATAGAAGTCAGAATAGGGTGATTTTAAGTTTTTAATATTTTAAATTGTATTTTAAAAAAAATATTTAAATTTGGTATCACTGTCATCATACTGACCTAAAGATTGCGCCAGTACACCTAACATGTCATTTTTTAAGCATTGTGAATGGATTAAAATAAGGTTTGAGATTATTTTTTTTTCTTCATTATTTATTTTTTGAATAAGTCACTACAAAGTACAATTGGAAAGGTGAAAGCATTGAGGAGGAAATAACAAATATCCAAAAATGAAAATTGGCTGCAACTTTAAGGGGTTAATATCACTATATGGGAAATCACTATACTATATGGAAAATCACTATAGTATAACTGGGAAATGACAAGCACATTCAATTTGAGTATAAATATTATGTTTGGAGAGTTTTGAGTTTTCAATACCCGTAGTTCACTGAATTCCTAGATATATTTTTAAATGCTTTTTTTTGTGAAATTTTGTATATTTGTTATTTTCATCAGTAAAGTTAAATTGTGAGGTAAGTTTTGAGTATTTCTTCTTTATTTTCAAAATTTTCATGTTAACAATGATGGTGTATAAAAAAAAAACAGTTTACAGAGATTGCTATATTGCCTTGACAAGGCTTAAATACAAAATGAGCGTGAAATAAGTGAAGTCAATTGAGTATGAGCAACAACCTTTGTGTGAAATGACATCAGTACATGCGGATTGAATTTCTTTAGCCCTTTGTGTTTCTCAGTAGGGAAAGAAAGGTCAATAAACTTAAATACATTTGATGTACACAGTATGTAGGCCTGCGAAGAGATTGTGAAATCGATGATTTTCTAGATTATAGAGTGAATTAATGCACTAGACTCAAGGTGAAAGTATATCATATCTACTGCAATTAGAGATGAGCGAATCGAATCTGATGAATCCAAATTTGTTACGAATTTCAGAAAATTTGTTTTTGCAAAAATGCGTATGTAGTAAATGCGTATGTAGTACACAGCGACTGTGTGCTGCAGCACTGGTGTGTACTGCTGGTGTTGTACACAAATACTGTTTTAAGCATACATAGATCTCAGTGGTGTACTATTTTGTTCCTGTTAAAGTCTTGAGGGCCTAGATACTGTGAAAGGCCAGACAAATGTACACACCTGCTGGTGTTGTACACAAATGCTGTTTTGAGCATACAGGACCGCATTGTCCTCCCCTCATAAGTGCATACCACATACATACACCTAAGTGGTGTACTTTTTTTTTTCCTTTTAAAGTCTTAAGGGCCTAGATACCGGGAAAGGCCAGCCAAAAGTACACACCTGCTGGGGTTGTACACAAATACTGTTTTAGGCATACTGGAGCGCTTTGTCCTCCCCTCACAAGTACAAACCACATACGTAGATCTAAGTGGTGTACTATTTTGTTCCTGTTAAAGTCTTAAGGGCCTAGATACTGTGAAAGGCCAGGCAAAAGTACACACCGGTTGGTGTTGTACACACACTTTTCTAAGCGTACTGGAGCACATTGTCCTCCCCTCATAAGTGCATACCACATACATACATCTAAGTGGTGTACTATTTTGTTCCTGTTAAAGTCTTAAAGGCCTAGATACTGTGAAAGGCCACAGTATCTGTTTTAAGCATAGTGGAGCGTATTGTACTCCTCTCATATACGCACTAAGTATGTCAGGCAGAGAAGTGCCAGGACATGCACAGAGGAGTGGCAGAGGCCTAAATTCATCAGGCAGAGGTCGCAGCAGACTAGGGGCCAGTGGCAGCAGGAGTCACAGTGAGAGGCCTGAGCTCCCGGTATCAGCTAGCGGTCGTGTCTCGACCAACAACTCATCTGCCATCATCGATTGGTTAACACGGCCATCCATTTCATCACAAGTGACATCTGACACCCCCAGTCAACAGTTAGTGGGTTCCTCAGACACAACCCTAAGTTGGCATGGCCCGGGAGCAGTCCCTGTCCTCCCATTGCCTCTGTCCTATGCTGTTCCCTCCCCAACAGAAGTATCTTGGGTTCAGCTCCACTATTTAGTGAGGATGATCTAGAGGACAGTCAGAAGCTACTGCCTAGCCATGAAGTGGAGGCAACATCCACCGCTGTCTCTGCTAGGCGGGCAAGCAGTGATAATGAGAGTGGTGTGGGAGGTGGTGTTGCGAGCGTTCAGGCTCCTGAAGCAGACAATGTTGAGGAACCTGAGGAAGAAATCAGTGACGTCCAGACACAACTCGATGATGATGAAGCCGATCGCCGCTTCATCCTCATCAGGAGAAGAGGGTTGGAGGTTGATAGTGAGGCAGCAGCTGAGCCAGCAAGGTGGTAGCATGGTCGACAGCTAGCTTGGTGGCAGAAGTGGAAATGCTGGAGCCAAACGTGCCCGGGGTAGACCACCTGCTTTCGTGGCAGCCCACCTTCCCGGGAGGTAGTGAAAAAGGGGTTCCTGAAGTCTGCAGAAGTAGCAATCAATCAGTGTGGACTGTTGGTGGAAAAATCAGCTATTCTGCGGTGTGGCAGTTGTTCATCAAGCATCCGGAGGAGTTTAACATGGCCATATGTAAGATTTAGCGGCAGAAGGTGTAGCGTGGCCAGGGTTCCAATGTTGGCACCACTGCCCTGCATCAACATATGCCACGTCACCATAAAGCAGCCTTGGAGAACCGTGGCTCCAATGTGGTGGTCCAGCCTACTGCATCACCCAGTGTCACGCTGCTCCCTGTTACCGCCAGCAAAGGCTCCACCACCTCAGCCAAAGGCAGATTTCTTTCATACCCATCTTCTGTGGCTCCAGATGCTCCTGCTCCTCCTACTTTGAGTCAGTCATTCCGCCAGCAATCCAACGGTGCAGCTGAATGTGCTCCTGTCTATTCTTTGCAAAGAAGGCAGCACCAGCCCTGCAAAATTTTGTGGAATAGAAGGTTGGCCAGTCCTTGAGCCTGTCATTGTGTACCAAAGAGTACGGCAGCGCCAATGTGTGGAGCTGTAACTACGGTCAGGGACAATACATGTCCTTTACGGGTCACTGGATGAATGTGGTTCCTGCACAGCCACAACAGCAACTTGGACAGGTCACGCCGCTTCTGCCTCCACAATCTCAGGCCGTTGGTCCTGTGACAGCGTGCGACTACGCCTCCTCATCCTTTACCATGTCCTCAGCCTTTACCATGTGTGCAGGGCACGTTGGTGTCACATTGTTATTCACATGGTTTGCCTTGGTGAACAGAGTCACACAAGGGAGGAACTGCTAAAAGTCATTGATGACGAAATCATGTCTTAGTCCACCAAAAATAGAAATGGGAACCATGATAACCAACAACGGGAAGAAAATCTTGTCTTCACTGCGACTGCCTGAGACATGCCCCCTGCATGGCACACGTGTTCAATCTGGTTGTCAAGTATTCCTCCCATGTGCAAGACATCCTAACAATGGGAAGGAAACTTTGCATACTCTTCAGCCACTCGTACACTGCAAAACACACCCTCCTTCAGCTGCAGCGTCAGAATGGCATCCCCCAACATAGTCTGATTTGCGACGTTTCCACACATTGGAATTCCACCCTCCATATGTTGGATTGACTATAGGAACAGATAAAAGACATCACTGTTTTCTTGATGATCCAAGCAGATAGGGGCACTCCCCTGTGTAACTTCATTGTGAACCAGTGGCAGCTCATACGTGACACCTGCCATTTGCTCAGGCCCTTTGAGAAAGCCACATTATTAGTCAGTCGTCAGGATTATGGGATGAACAACATCATTCCACTGCTTTATCTAATACAATACGTATTGGAAACAATGGCTGGTCAGGACACTGTAGACATGGCGCCTACATCTCACGGCCCCATGAGCCCTGTGGGGGCTTAACTGGAGGATGAGGGGGAGGGGCACAGTGGAGCACAGTTTAGGTTTCGAGAGATCAGTGGATTTTCTAGTCATCTGACAGGAGAGGAGGAGCAGGAGCTGCTAGAGGAGCTAGAGGGTTATGAGGAAGGTGAGACAGATGACCCAAAAACAGTATGGCAGTGGGACGACTTATGGCTCTCCACCTTATTGGACCGGCACAAAATGGGGGCTTTTTTTACACCCAGAGGGAGGACAAAACTGACCTACTACAGAGATATCCTACGTAGTCAGTTGGCCGATGCCTATCTGCACCATCGTTCATACTCTTGCAAGTCTGACACAGGGGGTCCTCTGCTCTCACCTTCCACTGCCATGGCTGCTGGGGAGGGGTGGGGTGGCAAGAGCAGTACCAGCTCCATCAGCAGCAGCCTGAGTCTACAGTTGCTAATGAGTACCTTTCTTCAGCCGCATAGCAGGAGCAGGACCTGAACCAGCAGGTGGTGGCATACCTTGACATGCCCATGCCAACACACCTTGAAGATCCGCTGGACTTCTGGGCAGCCAAACTTGATTTGTGGCTGCAACTAGCAGATTTTGCCCTGGAAAAGCTGTCCTGCCCCGCCAGTAGTGTGCCATCAGAGCGGGTGTTTAGTGCAGCGGGGCCATAGTAACCCCAAGGAGAACTCACCTGTCCACAAAAAATTTGGAGAGACTGACCTTTGTGAAGATGAATCAGGCATGGATCAGCCAGGATTTCCCACCACCAATGCCTGATGCTTCAGAGTAGATTGACCATGGTGCCACACCAACACTTCACAAATATGGATAGTGCTAAACATATTTAAAGCGCTGCTCCCCAGTTACAGACATTCCTCCGCATCAGACCACAAGTAAGTATTGAGGATATGCATTACTTATGTACCCCAAAAATTTTAAAATCAAAGAAAAGGTGTGCAAAAATCACCATGTGCCACCTACACCACCAAGTATTGATGTGATGCAAAGACCTCTAAAAGGTGGAAGGTAAGAACGTATGGTCCATTGTAAACGGTGGGGTAAAAACTTCCTCTGTAAGGCCCTACTCTTGCATTATTAATTCCCTTCTTGGCAAGTGTTACTCGCCCTGAAAAAGGCGGCCTCCATACGGGAACCTCTCTCTATTTCCCACTACAAACATTGCCATTTCCCAGGGTTTTAGGTAGAAATAGAGAGTTTCCTGTGTGGGGCCGCTCTTTTTAGGGTTAATATCAATTGCAAAGAAGGGAATTAATAGGGCAAGAGTAGGGCCTTACAGGGGAAGGTTTTACCCCCACCTGCTACAATGGACAATACGTTGCTCCCTTCCACCTTTTCGAGGAAAGTGTTACTCATCTTAAAAAGGGCAGCCCCACACAAGAATCAACCTCTATTTCCACCTAAAACCCTGGGAAATAGCAGTGTTTGTAGGTGGAAATAGGGAGAGGTTCATGTGTGGGGCTGCCCTTTTTAAGGCGCGTAAAACTTGCCAATAAGGAAATTAATAATGCGAGAATAGGGCCTTACAGGGGAAGTTTTTATCCCCCCACCGGTTAAAATGGACCATACGTTGTTCCCTTCCATCTTTGCATCACATCAATACTTGGTGGTGTAAGTGGCACATGGGGTTTTTTGCACACCTTTCCTTTTGTTTGATTAAAAAAAAAATCTTGGCTCCATATATTTTATCCGAAGCATATTATTTAACCCCTTAAGGACTCAGGATTTTTCAGTTTTTGCACTTTTGTTTTTTCCTCCTTACCTTTTAAAATCATAACCCTTTAAATTTTCCACCTAAAAATTCATATTATGGCTTATTTTTTGCGTCACAAATTCTAATTTGCAGTGACATTAGTCACTTTACCCAAAAATTCACGGCGAAACGGAAACAAAAATCATTGTGCGACAAAATCGAAGAAAAAATGCAAATTTGTACATTTTTGGGGCTTCCGTTTCTACGCAGTACATATTTCGGTAAAAATTACACCTTATCATTATTCTGTAGGTCCATACGGTTAAAATGATACCCTACTTATATAGGTTTGATTTTGTAGGACTTCTGGAAAAAATCATAACTACATGCAGGAAAATTTATACGTTTAAAAATGTCGTCTTCTGACCCCTATAACTTTTTTATTTTTCTACATACAGGGCGGTATGAGGACTCATTTATTGCACCGTGATCTGAAGTTTTTATCGGTATGATTTTTGTTTTGATCGGACTTTTCGATCACTTTTTATTCATTTTTTAATGGTATAAAAAGTGACCAAAAATAAGCTTTTTTTTACTTTGGAATTTTTTTGCGCAAATGCCATTGACCGTGCGGTTTAATTAATGATATATTTTTATAGTTCAGACATTTACACACGCGGCGATACCACATATGTTTATTTATTTTTTTTACACTGTTTTATTTTTTTTTTTTATGGGAAAAGGGGGGGTGATGCAAACTTTTATTAGGGAAGGGGTTAAATGACCTTTATTAACACTTTTTTCTTACTTTTTTTTTGCAATTATAGGTCCCATAGGGACTTATAACACTGCGCACACTGATCTCTTGCACAGATCACTGGCGTGTATTAACACGCCTGTGATCAGTGTTATCGGCGCTTGACTGCTCCTGCCTGGATCTCAGGCACGGAGCAGTCATTCGTCGATCGGACATCTAGGAGGCAGGTAAGGGCTCTCCCGGTGTCCTGTAAGCTGTTCGGGTGCTGCGATTTCACCGCGGCGGTCCCGAACAGCCCGACTGAGCAGCCGGGTCACTTTCACTTTCACTTTAGAAGCGGCGGTCAGCTTAAATATACGTCCTGCATCGTTAAGAGGTTAAAGTTAAGTTTTATGTAATGCATATGCTCAATACTTTCTTGTGCACACTAACACTTTTACAAAAGAGACAGTTTTCTTTTGCCTACCAGCCTCAGGCACTATTCTGATGCTGCCACCTGCCTGATGCCACACATCTGATGCCAAGTTCTTCTGTTTTATTACCCACCTTCGTCACCGTGTACTGTTAACCTCTTGGGGACGCAGGGCGTATGGATCCTTAAGGACTCAGGGCGTACCTGTACGCCCTGAGCATTTCCTTTCCCCGCCGCTCAACGGGTGGGGACCGGGATGCCTGCTGATATCTATCAGCATGCACCCCGTGCAAACCCCTGGGGGGGGGGGGGGGGTCCTGTGATCCCCCCATGTTGGCGATCACGGCAAATCGACGGCCAATTCAGAACGGCTATTCCGGGTCAGTCGGGTCTCTGGTGACCCGGAGACCCGGAAAAAATCACCTGCTGGGTGGCGATCGGGACGGCGAAGATGGGATGGCCACGATCAGGGCCGGCGGGGGTCTCCTACGGCGGGTCCCCTCAGGATCGGTGGCAACAACAGGAGCAGCAGGATCGGTCCCAGGGGCAGAATACAGCAGCGTCGGTCCCGGCAGCATGATATAGCAGGAGGTAAGGCCTGTTCACCTCCTGCTGTTGCTTAGCAACAACTCGCAGCATGCAAAGCCAAAGGGCATGCTGGGAGTTATAGTTTTGCAACAGCTGTAATTCCAACTACAACTCTATGAAAAAGTGTGCATCCAGCTGTTGCATAACTACAACTCCCAACATGCACAGACTACCAAAGGGCATGCTGGAAGTTGTAGCAGTGTGCCTCCAGCTGTTGCAAAACTACAACTCTCAGCATGCCCTTCGACTGTCAATGCATGCTGATTGTTGCAAATTTGCAACATCTGGGGACACTTTGGTTGTGAAACCGAGTTTGTTACCCAACCAGTGTGCCTCCAGCTGTTGCAAAAATACAACTCCCAGCATGCACTGAGAGACTGTACATGCTGGGAGTTCTAGTTTTACAGCAGCTGGAGGCACACTGGTTGCGAAACACTGAGTTAAGTAACAAACTCTGTGTTTCGCAACCAATGTGCCTCCAGCTGTTGCATAACTACAACTCTCAGCATACACGATCTGTCAGTACATGCTGTGATTTGTAGTTTTGCAACAGCTGGAGGTCTGCCCCAACCATGTGAATGTACAGGGTACATTCACACGGGCGAGTTTACAGCAAGTTTTCTGCTGCAAGTTTGAGATGCAGCAATTTTTTTGCCGCAGCTCAAACTCCCAGCGAGAAATTAATTGTAAACCCGCCCGTGTGAATGTACCCTAAAAAATCTACACCAAATAAAAAGTAAAACACTACATATACATATACCCCTACACATTCCCCCCACCCCCAATAAAAAAAAAGCATCTTGTACGGCACTGTTTCCAAAACTGAGCCTCCAGCTGTTGAAAAACAACAACTTCCAGTATTGCCGGACAGCCACTGACTGTCCATGCATGCTGGGAGTTTTGCAACAGCTGGAGACACCCTGTTTGGAAAACACTGCCGTAGGGTATTTTTGTGGTGGATTCAAATCCCCAATTTAGGCTTCAAATGCCCATGGCACTCTCTCATTTCAGAGCCCTGTCGTATTTCAAGGATACAGTTTAGGGCCACATATGGGGTATCTCTGTACTCGGGAGAAATTGCGTTACAGATTTTGGGGGGCTTTTTCTCCTTTTACCCCTTATTAAAAGGGTCTACACCAGCATGTTAGTGTAAAAAAAAAAAAACATTTGTCCTGAGTATAGAACTACCCCATATGTGGGCGTAAAGTGCTCTGCGGACGCACAACATGGCTAAGGAGTGAGAGCGTGTCTTGTACATTTGAGGTCTAAATTTGTGATTTGCACAGGGGTGGCTGATTTTACAGCGGTTCTGACATAAACAATAAATACCCAGATGTGACCCCATTTTGGAAACTACACCCCTAACGGAATGTAACAAGGGGTATAGTGAGCCTTAACACCCCACAGGTGTTTGACGAATTTTTGCTAAAGTTGGATGTGAAAATGAGAAAAAAAACATTCTCACTAAAATGCTGGTGTTACCCTAAATTTTTCATTTTCACAAGGGAAAATAGGAAAAAATCCCCCCAAAATTTGTAACCCCATCTCTTCTAAGTAAGAACATACCCCATATGTGGATGTAAAGTGCTCTGCGGGCGAACTACAATGCTCAGAAGGAGCGCCGATGGGATTTTGAAGAGAAAATTTGTCCGGAATTGAAGGCCACATGTGTTTACAAAGCCCCCATAGTGCCAGAACAATGGACCCCCCCCCACGTGTGACCACATTTTGGAAACTACACCCCTCACGTAATGTAATAAGGGGTACAGTGAGCATTTACCCCCCACAGGTGTCTGACAGATTTTTGGAACAGTGAAAATGAAAAATTTAATTCTTGTGACCCCCACATGTGGGGGTCACATGTGGGGTCACATGTGGGGGGTCCACTGTTCTGGCACCACGGAGGGCTTTGTAAACGCACATGGCCCCTGATTTCCATTCCAAACAAATTCTCTTTCAAGAAGCTCAATGGCGCTCCTTCTCTTCTGAGCATTGAAGTTCACCAGCAGAGCACTTGACGTCCACACATGGGGTATTTCCATACTCAGAAGAGATGGGGTTACAAATTTTGGGGAGAATTTTGTCCTATTATCCCTTGTAAAAATTTTAAATTTGAAGGAAAACTAGCATTTTAGGGTGAAAAAAAAATCATTTAAACATCCAACTTTAACGAAAAGTCGTCAAACACCTGTGGGGTGTTAAGGCTCACTGGACCCCTTATTAAGTGCCTTAAGGGATGTAGTTTCCAAAATAGTATGCCATGTTTTTTTTTTTTTGCTGTCCTGGCACCATAGGGGCTTCCTAAATGGGACATGCCCCCCCAAAAAGCATTTCAGCAAAATTTGCTTTTCAAAAGCCAAATGTGACTCCTTCTCTTCTGAGCATTGTAGTTCGCCTGCAGAGCATTTTACGTCCTAACATGGGGTATTTTTTATACTTAGAAGAGATGGGGTTACAAATTTTGGGGGGCATTTGTCCTATTATCCCTTGTAAAAAAAAATAGAATTCGAAAGAAAACTAGCATTTTAGTGAAAAAAAAATTAATTTACAAATCCAAATTTAAGGAAAAGTCGTCAAACACCTGTGGGGTGTTAAGGCTCACTGGACCCCTTGTTACGTGCCTTGAGGGGCGTAGTTTCCAAAAAAGTATGCCATGTGGTTTATTTTTTTGCTGTCCTGGCACCATAGCGGCTTCCTAAATGGGACATGCCCCCCAAAAACCATTTCAGAAAAACTCACTCTCCAAAATCCCACTGTTGCTCCTTCCCTTCTGAGCCCTCTACTGCGTCCTCTGAACACTTGACATACACATATGAGGTATTTTCTTACTCGAGAGAAATTGGGTTACACATTTATTGAAGATTTCTCTCCTTTTACCCCTTGTAAAAATTCAATAACTGGGTCTACAAGAACATGCCAGTGTAAAAAATTTGCTGCTATTCCTGTGAAACACCTAAAGGGTTAACAAACCTTTTGAATATCATTTTGTATACTTTGAGGGGTGCAGTTTTTATAATGGGGTCATTTATGGGGTATTTCTAATATGAAAGCCCTTCAAATCCACTTCAAAACTGAACTGGTCCCTGAAAATTCAGATTTAGAAAATTTTGTGAAAAATTGGAAAATTGCTGCTTTGAAGCCCTCTGATGTTTCCAAAAGTAAAAACATGTTAACTTTATGATGCCAACATAAAGTAGACATATTGTATATGTGAATCAATATATAATTTATTTGGAATATCCATTTTTCCTTACAGGCAGAGACTTTCAAAGTTAGAAAAATGCTAAATTGTCAAATTGAAATTTTGGGATTTTTCACCAAGAATAGATGCAAGTAATGACGAAAATTTACCACTAACATTAAGTAGAATATGTCACGAAAAAACAATCTCAGAATCAGAATAAAAGGTAGTGGTCACAATTTAAAAAAAGGGCTGAGTCCTTAAGGTGAAAACAGCCTGAGTCCCTAAGGGGTTAATGCCACCCAACGCACCGTTCTGTCACCAGATCACTTTCAGGACTCTTGATGCTGCTGCGGCTGTCTCATTCTGCCGCCATATGTTCTCCTCCTGCTGATGCCAGCTCCAGGCTGTCTCATTCTGCCACCATGTGTTCTTCTCATGCTGATGCAAGCCCCAAGCTGTCTCATACTGCCACCATATGTTCTCCTCATGCTTCTACCACCTCCAGGCTGTGTCATTCAGCCACTATGATGGACATTTATCAATGGGTTTAGTCAGGTTTTCTTGACTATAATTGTCGCAAAATTGTCGCAACTGTGACTACATGTGTTTTTGTGCGACAATTTGCATGAAGAACAAGAAAAGCAAAAAAATTCAAACTTAGCTTACGTAGTAAATTTTTCAAAATGGATTTGCTTTAGTCGGGTATTTATCAACTGCGACAGTCGCAACTGCGCAAAAAAAAAGTCGCAACAAGGTTAAAAATTTACTAAATTTACTACAGATCAAACACGGAGCAGAAAAAGCTACTACCAAAGTAAAAAAGGAAAAATTGCTTACGTGAAATAAAATTATCAACAGGCTGAAACCAGTTGATAAATAAGTCACACATAAGCAAAAAAAAAAAAAGTAAGGAAAAAATTACTAAAAAAAAGAATACATAAGCAAACATTGATAAATGCCCCTCTATATGTTCTTCTCATGTTGCCGCTAACTCCATGTTGTGTCATTCAGCCACTATATGTTCCACTTATGCTGCCGCCACCTCCAGGCTGTGTTATTCAGCCACTATATGGTCTCCTCATGTTGCCGCTAACTCCATGTTGTGTCATTCAGCCACTATATGTTCCACTCATGCTGCCGCCACCTCCAGGCTGTGTCATTCAGGGCATATATGGTCTCCTCATGCTGCCGCCACCTCCAGGCTGTGTCATTCATCCACTATATGTTCTCCTCATGCTGCCGCAAACTCCAGGCTGTGTCATTCAGCCACTATATGCTGCCGCCAACTCCAGGCTGTATCATTCAGCCACTATGTGATCTCCTAATGCTGTCGCCAACTCCAAGCTTTGTCATTTAGCCACTATACATCCTCCTCATGCTGCCGCCACCTCCACGCTGTGTCATTAAGCCACTATATGGTCTCCTCATGGTGCTGCCAACTCCAGGCTGTGTCATTCAGCCACTATATGTTCTCCTCATGCTGCCGCCAACTCCAGGCTGTGTCACTCAGCCACTTTGTGCTCTCCTAATGCTGTTGCCAACTCCAGGCTTTGTCATTCAGCCACTATACGTCCTCCACATGTTGCTGCCACCTCCACGTTTTGTCATTAAGCCACTATATGGTCTCCTCATGGTGCCGCCAACACCAAGCTGTGTCATTCAGCCACTCTATGGTCTCCTCATGCTGCCGCCAACTACAGGCTGTGTCATTCTGCCACCATATATTCTTCTCATGCTGATGCCAGCTCCAAGCTGTCTCATACTGCCACCATATGTTCTCCCCATGTTGCCGCCAACTCCAGGCTGTGTCATTAAGCCACTTTATGGTCTCCTCATGCTGCCACCAACTCCAGGCTGTGTCTTTCAGCCACTATATGTTCTCCTCATGCTGATGCCAACTCCAGGCTGTGTTATTAAGTCCCCATATGGTATCCTCATGCTGATGCCAGCTCCAAGCTGTCTCATACTGCCACTATATGTTCTCCTCATGCTGCCACCAACTCCAGGCTGTGTCATTTAGTCACTATATGTTCTCCTCATGCTGATGCCAACTCCAGACTGTGTCATTAAGCCCCCATATGGTCTCCTCATGCTGCCGCCAACTACAGGCTGTGTCATTCTGCCACCATATATTCTTCTCATGCTGATGCCAGCTCCAAGCTGTCTCATACTGCCACCATATGTTCTCCTCATGTTGCCGCCAACTGCAGGCTGTGTCATTAAGCCACTTTATGGTCTCCTCATGCTGCCACCAACTCCAGGCTGTGTCATTCAGCCACTATATGTTCTCCTCATGCTGCTGCCACCTCCAGGCTGTGTCATTCAGCCACTATATGTTCTCCTCATGTTGCCGCCAACTCCAGGCTGTGTCATTAAGCTACTTTATGGTCTCCTCATGCTGCTGCCAACTCCAGGCTGTGTCATTCAGCCACTATATGATCTCCTCATGCTTCTGCCACCTCGAGGCTGTGTCAATCAGCCACTATATGTTCTCCTCATGCTACCACCAACTCCAGGCTGTGTCATTTAGCCACTATATGTTCTCCTCATGCTGATGCCAACTCCAGGCTGTGTCATTAAGCCCCCATATTTTCTCCTCATGCTGCTGCCAATTCCAGGCTGTGTCATTCAGCCACTATATGTTCTCCTCCTGCTGCTGCCGCCTCCTGGCTTTGTCATTCAGCCAATATATGTTCTCCTTATGCTTTCGCCACCTCCAGGCTGTGCCATTCAACCACTATATGTTCTCTTTATGCTGCCGCCAACTCCAGGATGTGTCATTAAGCCACTATATGATCTCCACATGCTGCCACCAACTCCACACTGTGTCATTTAGGCACTATATGGTCTCCTCATGCTGCCGCTACCCCCAGGCTGTGTCATTCAGCCACTATATGTTCTCCTCATGCTGCTGCAAACTCCAGGCTGTGTCATTCAGGCACTATATGCTACCGCCAACTCCAGGCTTTGTCATTCAGCCACTATGTGATCTCCTCATGCTGTCGCCAACTCCAAGCTTTGTCATTCAGCCATTATACGTACTCCCCATGCTGCCACCACTTTCACGCTGTGTCATTAAGCCACTATATGGTCTCCTCATGGTGCCGCCAATTCCAGGCTGTGTCATTCATTGAGGCTCTCTGTAGGCCAGAAATAGTCTTTTTTAATAGCAATTCACCATGAGTATCTGTGAATGCAATATCTGTTTGTATTGATTGGATGGCTCATGCAATTGTATGAATTAGATCTGATTACATGTTAACTGGAGAACAGTCATTTAATACTATGCACTGAGCCCTGAAAACTGTTTAGTCCTCTACCTTGGATCTGACAACAATTTGTCAATGTCCAGGAAAGAAATGGCTAACTTTTAAAAAGTTATTATTTTACATCTTGTACCTTTCTGCATCTATAATCTTAGTATTAAGTGACACATGCTAGGAAAAGGAATATGTAGAGTTGTGCTAGATAATGTTTCTATATCATACCACTTAACCCTCTGCTGACCCATAATGTATATATGGTACAGGCTCAGGAGTGCAGCGTGGGCTCAGGAATTGGGTGCAAGCTGTAACAAGCAGACATCTGTCGGTAATGACAGACATTGGAGAACAATAGCGATCTCTGCATTTAAACAATAAATCCCACACATCCCTTGTGTCTAGTGGTCCCACAGCCCCCGTGATGTAATCATGGGGTGCCGATGGTTTGCTGGAGAAGGTCTTACTGCTGTCTTGGAGTCTTCTATGGCTCGGCACTTGTTAAAGCCTGTCTTTAGCAATTGAGTGTTAATAACATGGATCAATGTACTGCAATAGCATAACATTGACCTATTTAAGTCATTTACTGATGGTTTATAACATGGTCCTAGGGAAAGATAAAAAAAATTTTTTTAAATCTCCCCCTATAATAAAAATGTAAATTACCACTCCCCTTTCCCCTTTTCCAAATAAAACACTGTAAGAAAAAATAAATAAACATCTAGTATCACCATGTGTGTAATGGTCCAAACTATTATTAATGATCCTGGAAAAAAAATACATATGTAAAAATTGATGATTTTTGATCACATAAAAAGTGATCAGAAAGCCAGACCTACACTACCACTGAAAACTACAGCTCATAGCGCACAACATAATCCCTAACACAGCTCTGTAGGGGAAAAAATAAAAAAGTTATAGGGGTCAGAGCAGGTCAATGAACAGATTTCTTTTTCATGTTATCTATAAAACGATACATAAATTATCTAAGTTTGGGATCAATGGAATTATATTGACAAAAATAAAATTCAGCCAGTTTTACATAGTGTGTAATCTAAAAAAAATGATTGCCCTGAAAAATTGCGCAATTCCCTATTTATTTTTTATTTTTCCCTACTCTTTTTTCTGGGTTTGTAATACATTATTTGATGCAATAAAGTGTACCAATGAACATTACAATTTGTCCCACAAAAAAATATGCACTAATACAGCCCCAACACAACTTTATCAGTAAACATTTAGGGGTCTAAGAAGGCAAGGATGGAATAAAACTTGACTCGCAAATCAAAATTTACTGGATTATGAAGGGGTTCATATATTTATTGTTGACCTTGTAAATTGCTTATGGAGTAAAATTTATGCATGTTAGTAGATTATTTTAAGCTCAGTTGGGTATGGCTGGGTTCACATATGTCCAGCATCCGGCACAGGTGAACTCAGCCTAAATCTCAACACAACTGATGCCTCAACTGTTGATAACGTGCATCAGTTGTCATCAGTTGTATGGCATCCAGTGTCCATTGTTTCTCACACCAGACAGGGGAACACAGCAAGCTGCATTCCCCTGTCCGGTGTATTCAACCATCCGGTTGCTGGATGCTGGATGGTTGTGAACTGTCCCATTCAAAGGAATGCGATCAGTTCTATCATCAGTTTCCCTCCGGTGCACGCCAGAGGGAAATTGTGCTGGACAACTGATATATGTGAACCCAGTCTTATTTTCACAGTAGAGTTTACACATTTATTATGGAGAGAATTTGAGGTATTGGAAGCTTTAGTGGGGGAAAGATTACCCATACTGTTTGCATAGATATATATTTTATTCTCTTTCATCCCTTTTATATTGTATGTGTGCATTTAAGATTTGGGAGAACCACGTGATCCATTTTTCTATCTGTAATCCATCATCCAGGACCTAATTGTGTTATCTGAGTGGCACAGTTAAGTCAATTAAAGTCATTAAAGATGATCTGTTATGGGAGAAAACTTTTTTTTAAATTTATATACAATTATTTAATTCCTTAATGCATAATACACAACTCCTGACAATAGTGTTAACAATGTAAAAGTATACCAACTGAATGTCCTGGTACCCACTAGAACTTCTTTTTACCCAGGAAATGCAAAACACATCAACTTTAATGATAATTTTCAGTTATAAATATGGCGTTTTGACAGCCCTATGTTTTAACAATGAACTCAACAATAGTTTGGGAAAAAGAACATTAACCCCTTAACCCCTTAAGGACTCAGCCCATTTTGGCCTTAAGGACTCAGACAATTTAATTTGTACGTTTTCATTTTTTCCTCCTCACCTTCTAAAAATCATAACTCTTTTACATTTTCATCCACAGACTAGTATGAGGGCTTGTTTTTTGCGCGACCAGTTGTCCTTTGTAATGACATAACTCATTATATCATAAAATGTATGGCGCAACCAAAAAACACTATTTTTGTGGGGAAATTAAAAAGAAAAACGCAATTTTGCTAATTTTGGAAGGTTTTGTTTTCACGCCGTACAATTTACGGTAAAAATGATGTGTGTTATTTATTCTGAGGGTCAATACGATTAAAATGATACCCATTATTACATACTTTTCTATTATTGTTGTGCTTAAAAAAAATCACTAACTTTTTAACCAAATTAGTACGTTTATAATCCCTTTATTTTGATGACCTATAACTTTTTTAATTTTCCGTATAAGCGGCGGTATGAGGGCTCATTTTTTGCACCATGATCTGTACTTTTTTTGATTCCACATTTGCATAGAAAAAACTTTTAATAATTTTTTTATAATTTTTTTTATAAAATGTATTAAAAAAGTAGCAATTTTGGACTTTTTTTTTTTTTACGTTCACCGTACGGGATCATTAACATTTTATTTTTATAGTTTGGACATTTACGCATGCGGCGATACTTTTTTATTGGGGGAGGGGATTTTTCCCTTTTTTTTTTACTTTTACATTTTTTTACATTTTTTTTTACACTTGAATAGTCCCCATAGGGGACTATTCATAGCAATACCATGATTGCTAATATTGATATGTTCTATGTATAGGACATCTTCTGTTCTGGTCTGCTCGATCTCAGACCAGAGCAGAAGACGCCGGGAGCCAGAAGCAGGAAGGTGAGGGGACCTCCGTGCGGCGTTCTGAATGATCGGATCCCCGCAGCAGCGCTGCGGGCGATCCGATCGTTCATTTAAATCGCGCACTGCTGCAGATGCCGGGATCTGTATTGATCCCGGCACCTGAGGGGTTAATGGCGGACGCCCGCGAGATCGCGGGCGTCGGACATTGCCGGCGGGTCCCTGGCTGCGATCAGCAGCCGGGATCAGCCGCGCATGACACGGGCATCGCTCCGATGCCCGCGGTTATGCACAGGACGTAAATGTACGTCCTGGTGCGTTAAGTACCACCGCAACCAGGATGTACATTTACGTCCTGCGTCCTTAAGGGGTTAAGGACCAAGCCCATTTTGACCTTAAAGGGGTACTCTGCCCCTAGACATCTTATCCCCTATCCAAAGGATAGGGGATAAGATGTCAGAATGCCGCGGTGCCGCTGCTGGGGAGCCCCGGGATCCCCGCTGCGGCACTGCGCTATCATTACAGCACAGAGCGAGTTCGCTCTGTGCGTAATGATGGGCGATACAGGGGACGCAGCCGCGTGATGTCATGGCTCCACCCCTCGTGACATCACGGCTCGTCCCCTTAATGCAAGACTATGGCAGGGGGCGTGACGACCGGCGAGTCCCCTCCCATAGACTTGTATTGAAAGGGGCAGGCCGTGACGTCACGAGGGGCGGAGCCGTGACATAACAATGCTCCAGCCCCTGTTTTGCGCGTCATTACGTGCAGAGCGAACTCGCTCTGTGCTGTAATGATAGCGCAGTGCCGCAGCGGGGATACCGGGGATCCCCAGCAGCGGCACCGCGGCAATCTGACATCTTATCCCCTATCCTTTGGATAAGGGATAAGATGTCTAGGGGGCGGAGTACCCCTTTAAGGACCAGGCCAATTTTTGGTTTTTGCACTCTCTTTTTTTTTTCTCCTCCCCTTTCCCTTTCAATTTTTCACCTACAGACCCATATTAAGGCTTGTTTTTTGTGCCATCAATTATACTTTGTAAATTACAACAATCATTTAATAACAAAATCTACTGCAAAGCCAAAAAGTATATTTGTGCAGTGAAATAAAAAAACAAAAACATTTTGTAACTTTTGAGGGCTTCCGTTTAAACACAGTGCAATTTTCTGTAAAAAATGACGCCATATCTTTATTATGTAAGTCCATACGGTCACAATGATTCCCAGTTTCTCTAGGTTTTGTTTTATTTTACAACTTTAAAAAAATTATAACTACATGCACTAAAAGTAGTATGTTTAAAATTGTCATCTTCTGACCCCTATAACGTTTTTATTTTTCCGCATACAGGGCTATAAGAGGGCTATTTTTTTACGCCTTGGTCTGTAGATTTTATCAGTACCATTTTTGTATTTTTAATCGCTTTTTATTAGTTTTTATGGTAGTGCCCAAAAATGCACAATTTCGGACTTTGGTGTTTTTTTTTGACGTGTACGCTATCAACCGTGCGGTTTAGCTATCCTTATAATTTAATAGTTCAGACATTTATGGATGCAGTGGTACCACATATGATTATTTTTATTTTTTATTACATTATTTTTTTTCAAAAAGGGGGTTGATATAAACTTTTAATAGGGAAGGGGTTAATTCACTTTTATTAACTTTTTTTATTTTATTTTTTTACACTGAGTAGGCTTGGATCAGCAGATCGCCGAATGGATGACGAGGAGGCAGGTGAGGACTCTCCTGTCATCCAGTCAGCTGATCGGAACATCGCAATTTCACCGCGGATGTCTCTATCAGCTCCACTGGGCTAACCGGCACATTATTTTAATTTTTTTTAATGGAAAAAGGGGGTAATTTTATAGGGAAGGGGTTATTTCACTTTTATTAACTTTTTTTTACTCTTTTATTTTTTAGCCAACATGCAATCTTTGGATTGCTTACACTGATCAATGCTATGTCAGAACATTAGAGATGAGCGAACTTTTGAAATATTGGATTCGGCCGATTCGCCAAATTTTTTCTAAAAATGTGGTTCCATCTGAATTTATTTGCAGCCAATCTATATTAAATACGGCTATTTCTGGCCTACAGAGAGCCTCAAAAGGGGTGTAGAACACTTTGTTGTGTTCTAACACGCATATGGAGTGTGCTGGGGTAGTGAAATAATACTGTTATTCAGTATGACATGCAGATTACAGGCATTGTGTTTACAATCACTGCCACAGAGTGGCACAATGACAGAGCCTGGAGGTGACATCAGTATGAGGAGACCATATAGTGGCTGAATGACACAGCGTGGAGAATCTGTCATGCTCTGCGCTCCGGGTGCCTGCACATTGTTCCCTTGTCCCAGGCTGTCGGCGGGGCTGGGATTCGCATCGCGGGACGTGCCCGCATGCGAATGCCAGCCCATCAATCACCTCTCTTCCCTGCTGCCTCCGCTGTGTCTCAGCTCCCTTCTCTTAGGGCGCGCACACGTCCCGGCTTGGCGGTACTTCGCACACCAGGACATACATTTACTTCCTATGTGTGACGGCGAGCATCGGAGCTGTGCTCGTGTCATACATGGCAGGTTCCGGCTGCTATCGCACGGATGTCCACCATTAACCCCTCAGATGCCGTGATCAGAACAGATCACGGCATCTGCGGCAATGCGCATGTTAAATAAATGATCGGATCGCCCCCATCACGGGGATCCAATCATCTATAATGGTGGACAGAGGTCTCCTCACCTGCCTCCGTCCATATCACGGTGTCTCCTGCTCTGGTCTGAGATCGAGCAGACCAGAGCAGGAGATAGCCGATAATACTGATCGGTGCTATATCCTATGCATAGCACTTAACAGTATTAGCAATCAAATATAGATAGTCTCCTATGGGGAAATAAAAAGTGTAAAAAAAAAGTTGAAAAATGTAAAAATAAAAAGTAAAGAAAAAGGGAAAAATCCCCTCCCCCAATAAAAATGAAAATTGTCAATTTTTCCCATTTTACCCCCAAAATGCCTAATTGTTTTTAACAAACATATTTGGTATCGCCGAGTGCGTAAATGTCCAAGCTATCAAAATATAATGTTAATGATCCCGTACGGTGAACGGCGTAAACGTAATTTAAAAAAAAAGTCAAAAAATGCTGCTTTTTTTGTCACATTTTATTCCCCAAAAAATTTATCAAAAATGATCTAAAAGTTTTAAATATGCAAATGTGGTATCGATAAAAGGTACAGATGATGGCGCAAAAAATTAGCCCGCATACCACCCTATATACGGAAAAATGAAAACGTTATAGGTGGTCAAAATAGGGAGAATTGTTTTAAGCGATACAAAAATATAAAAGTATCTAGCCGTATTGACCCACAGAATGAAGAAAACATGTCATTTTTACTGTAAATTGTACAGTGTGAAAACGAAAGCCTCCAAAATGTGCAAAATTGTGATTTGTATTTAAATTTTCTCCCTAAAAAAAATATTTTTTGGGGTTCGCCGTACATTTTATTTTAAAATGAGAAGTTTCATTACAAAGTACAATTGGTCAAGCAAAAAAAACAAGCCCTTACATGAGTCTGTAGATGGAAATATAAAAGCGTTATGGATTTTAGAAGGCGAGGAGGAAAAAACGAAAACAAAAAATAAAATTGGACTGGTCCTTAAGGTGAAAATGGGCTTGGTCCTTAAGGGGTTAAAGGACCAGTATGCCCATAATTCTTGTGTACACCTGGCACCATTCTATGCACCTCCCACACTTCCCTGCCGGATCTTCAGTGCCCCTAGCCTGAGATTAAGCGACCCTTATAGCCTGTTAGCCTTACCTGTGTATCCAGACCTTCCACTATGTTATTAGACTCCGCACCTTTGCTAGACTTGTGCACTAGAAAAAATTTCGTTTCGTTTTGTTTTGTTTTTTCGGTTCGGTAATATTTTCGGTTTTTATTTTTCAGATACATTCGGTATTCGGGTGTTCGGTCTGATTTTTTTGGATACATTCGGTATTCGGGTACATTCGGTAAATCTTTTTATTCTTTTTTGGACTTTAGCGATCCTAAAAAAACTTATGGAGATACCGTTTTTATTAAAATTTTGTAGGGTACCATAAAAAATAATAATAAAAAAGATACAGTAGTGAAGGAAAAAATTGTATCTAACGAAATGTATCTTTTTTTTATTATGAAATGCTTATTCATTTTTAAACCGGGATCAATTTATGTGAGCAGGTAAAGCACTAGAAATGTAGCCGACAAAAATAAAAATGTAGTGTGTGCGTTTTTCACTTTTTAAAAAATTTTTTTTAGGTAGTACTACTACTCCCAGCATGGAACACACTGTTCCATGATGGGAGTAATAGTTACCTGTACTAATTGACAGATCGCCGGGGTCCCTTGCGATCCTCTTGTATAATGTATAGATGCGGCAGCCGCTCTTCTATGGTCCCCTGCACTCACGTATATATATATATATATATATATATATATATATATATATATACACATATTCATATTTTCTGCAGAGCTGTGATTGGCCAGTTGGTTCCAGCCAATCACAACTCTCTGTGGGAAATAGGAATATGTGTATATATACGGGTGTGCAGGGGACCATAGGAGAGCGGCCGCCGCATCCATACATTATACAGGAGCATCACAGCGGGTGTCAGGAGCGATACCCGCTGTGATCTTTCCTTTACTACAAGTACTACTACTCCCAACATGGAGTACACTCTGCTCCATGCTGGGAGCTGTAGTACCTGCATTAATAGACAGATCGCAGCAGGTGTCAGAAGTTACACTCACTGCGATATGTCTATTAATGCAGGTACTACAGCTCCCAGCATGGAGCAGAGTGTGCAGAGTGTGCTCCATGTTGGGACTATTAGTACCTGCAGTAAGGGACAGATCCCAGCGGATGTCACTCCTCCTGACACCGCTGCGATCCTCCTGATGTGAATGTCGGGATCAGCTGTTCTCAGGGCTACAGAGTCGGGAGAACAGCTGACGCTGAGCCGTAGGTATACATCGTATATCTACTGCCCAGCAAGAACTTACAGTGAGCCTGCAATGTGTATACAGTATACACATTGCTGTCTCACTTAACCCCTTGCTAAGCTGGGCGCTATGCGCAAGCCCAGCAAGGAAAGAGTTAACCTATACTGCTGGACACTGTAGGTTAACCCTTTGGGCGGTATAAACTATATACAGCTATCTATAGATAGCTGTATATAGTGTATACAGAAGACGAAGTCCACTTACTTCCCTCGAGTATCGGGCAGGTCCGTGTAGCTCCGCCCCCTAGTGAAGACGTCATTAGGGGGCAGAGCTACAGAAGGGAACTAGGCTAGTTAATCTGAAGCTCTGTTCACATTGTCCGTTTTGTATAATGTGAACAGACCCTTCTGGCAGTGTTTACCCAGACAGGGAGACTCCAGCTGTTGCTAAACTACAACTCCCAGCATGCCCAGACAGCCAAAGGCTGTCTGGGCATGCTGGGAGTTGTAGTTTTGCACCAATTGGTGGCTCCCTGTTTGGGTAGACATTGCATCATGGGTGCTCTCCCCAGCGGACAGTGCCAAAAATGTCATAACCAATGTTTTGTGTTTTTTTCTTCTCGTTTCAGATCCGTGTATGCAGAGGATTACTGTGGATTCGATGGATTACGGCGGATTATTTTTTTTTTCTTTTAATAAAATGGTTAGCGAGGGCTGTGGGGGAGTGTTTTTTTTAATAAAATAATTTTTCCAATGTGTTGTGTTTTTTTTTTATTGAATTTTCAGGCTTAGTAGTGGAAGCCTGTCTTATTGGCTGAATCCATTACTAGGCCAGGGCTTAGCGTTAGCCCCGAAAACAGCTAGCGCTAACCCCCAATTATTACCCCGGTACCCACCGCCACAGGGGTGCCAGGAAGAGGAAGAGAAGCATCACAAATGGCACTCCTGGGCCTAGGCGGTAACAGGCTGGCGTTATTTAGGCTGGGGAGGGCCAGTAACAATGGTCCTGGCCCACCTTGGTAACGTCAGGCTGTTGCTGTTCGGTTGGTATTGTGCTGAGAATGAAAATACGGGGAACCCTATGCGTTTTTTATTTTATTTATTTAGATTAAAAAAAATAAAAAAACGTATAGGGTTCCCTGTATTTTAATTCTCAGCACAATACCAACCAAACAGCAACAGCCTGACGTTACCAGGGTGGGCGAGGACCATTGTTACTGGCCCTCCCCAGCTTAAATAATGCCAGCCTGTTACCGCCTAGGCCCAGGAGTGCCATTTTTGACGCACCGGGCCTGTTGGTACCGGCTCTTCCTGGCACCCCTGTGGCGGTGGGTAACGGGGTAATAATTGGGGGATAGCGCTAGCTGTTTTCGGGGCTAACGCTAAGCCCTGGCCTAGTAATGGATTCAGTCAATAAGACCGGCTTCCACTACTAAGCCTGAAAATTCAATTAAAAAAAAACACAACACATTGGAAAAATTATTTTGTTTAAAAAACACTCCCCCACAGCCCTTGTTAACCATTTTATTAAAAGAAAAAAAAAATCCGCCGTAATCCATCGAAGTCGCAGTAATCCTCTGCATACACGGATCTGAAACGAGAATAAACAAAACACAAAAAATTGGTTATGACATTTTTGGCGCTGTCCGCTGGGGAGAGCACCCATGATGCAATGTCTACCCAAACAGGGAGCCACCATATGGTGCAAAACTACAACTCCCAGCATGCCCAGACAGCCTTTGGCTGTCTGGGCATGCTGGGAGTTGAAGTTTAGCAACAGCTGGAGTCTCCCTGTCTGGGTAGACACTGCCAGAAGGGTCTGTTCACATTATATAAAACAGACAATGTGACCAGAGCTTCAGATTAACTAGCCTTGTTCCCTTCTATAGCTCCGCCCCTAATGACATCATCACTAGGGGGTGGAGCTACACGGACCTGCCCGGTACTCGAGGGAAGTAAGCGGACCTCGTCTTCTGTATACACTATATACAGCTATCTATAGATAGCTGTATATAGTTTATACCGCCCAAAGGGTTAACCTACAGTGTCCAGCAGTATAAGTTAACTCTTTACTTGCTGGGCTTGTGCATAGCGCCCAGCTTAGCAAGGGGTTAAGTGAGCCAGCAATGTGTATAAAGTATACACATTGCAGGCTCACTGTAAGTTCTTGCTGGGCAGTAGATATACGATGTATACCTACGGCTCAGCGTCAGCTGTTCTCCCGGCTCTGTAGCCTTGAGAACAGCTATCCCGACATTCACATAAGGACGATCGCAGCGGGTGTCAGGAGGAGTGACATCCACTGGGATCTGTCCCTTACTGCAGGTACTAATACTCCCAACATGGAGCACAATCTGCTCCATGCTGGGAGCTGTAGTACCTGCATTAATAGACATATCGCAGCCAGTGTAACTTCTGACACCCGCTGCGATCTGTCTATTAATGCAGGTACTACAGCTCCCAGCATGGAGCAGAGTGTACTCCATGTTGGGAGTAGTGGTACTTGTAGTAAAGGAAAGATCACTGCAGGTATCAATCCTGACCCCTGCTTTGATGCTCCTGTATAATGTATGGATGCTGCGGCCGCTCTCCTATGGTCCCCTGCACAGCCGTATATATACACATATTACGATTTCTCACAGAGAGCTGTGATTGACTGGAACCATCTGGCCAATCACAGCTCTGTGGGAAATATGAATATGTGTATATATATATACACGTGAGTGCAGGGGACCATAGAAGAGCTGCCGCCGCATCTGTACGTTATACAAGAGGATCGCAAGGGACCCCGGCAATCTGTCAATTAGTACAGGTAACTACTACTCCCATCATGGAACAGTGTGTAGTAGTACAACCTAAAAAATGTAAAAAATAATAGTGAAAAACACGCACACAATAAATTTTTATTATTGTCGGCTACATTTTTTGTGCTTTACCCGTTCACATAAATTGATTCCTGTTTAAAAATTAATAAACATTTCGTAATAAAAAAGATCGAGTAGAAATAGGAGAAAAAGCCGGAGTCCGTTGGCGCATGCCGTAATAATGTTCAGCAATCCAGTGTGGATATAAATTCTTCTTTATTGCCAGATTTTAGACGCGTTTCGAGGATACAACCTCTTTCTCAATAAAACATAGGCTTCTAACAACATTCATCTACAAGTGGTTTTTAAAGCTAAAAAAGCCTGCGAGTTAACCGGACCGCCCAGTGTGAACAGCGCTGTTCAGTGACGTGGCCGGCGCACTCTGAGCGTGTAAACACTGGTTGTAAACAAAATACATGTGATCATAAAAACATTTTTTTATATCAAATAGGTATAGACCTTGTTTAAAATAAAATAAACGAGTTAGACTGTACTTTTAAAATCTAAAATAAAATAAAATAAAATGAACGAGCCTCTATGTATGTGGAATGATGCACTTGTATTGGAATGCGGCACCGGTTTATCTGTCGGCTCTGACATCCAGCGGCATCTGTGTAGGTGGTTTTTTCTATGGGGATAATATGTCTATATCCAGTTTCTAAAGTGATTTATAATGAACATAGTATACGTTATTTGCCAAAACAAATGGACTTATCTCCTAGGTCTGAGGAGCCATCTGTGTATATCGGCGCTGCGCGTGCGCACTCACGACTGGGATGGGACTCTGAAAGTTTGTATGGGCAGTGCGCCTGCGCCTATTGTAGCTGATGTTTCGGATCGTCATGTGCAGGCGTGATGCTGTGGGTAGGGTTAATATGCATAGTTTGCCGACTGTTGGAAGACGGGGAATTGAAAATGTGATTCCGGGGACAAGAGAACTCCGACGATGAGGCATGGAGGGAAAGAAATGTCCCAATATGGTGAGTTATATAAAAAAAATGGTAGTAAGGGTTCTTATCCTTACTACCATTTTTTTATATAACTCACCATATTGGGACATTTCTTTCCCTCCATACCTATTTGATATAAAAAAAATGTTTTTATGATCACATGTATTTTGTTTACAACCAGTGTTTACACGCTCAGAGTGCGCCGTCCACGTCACTGAACAGCGCTGTTCACACTGGGCGGTTCGGTTAACTCGCGGGCTTTTTTAGCTTTAAAAACCACTTGTAGATGAATGTTGTTAGAAGCCTATGTTTTATTGAGAAAGAGGTTGTATCCTCGAAACGCGTCTAAAATCTGGCAATAAAGAAGAATTTATATCCACACTAGATTGCTGAACATTATTACGGCATGCGCCAACGGACCCCGGCTTTTTCTCCTATTTCTACTCAATGTTCCAGATCAGAGAGGGACACCCCCCTCTGATTACCGGGACGCAGCTCCGTAAAAACACTGACAAGCACTTCATGGTGGTTGTGTCTGGCACACAACCCCACAAGGTGAGTGGACACCTATAGTGGAATATATCCACATTGACCTATACCTGATGTTATAAAACATACTACTCTTAGAGGAAGCTCTGCTCTCTTCTTTTTCTATATCTAGCTTACATAATAAAAAAGATACAATTCGCTAGATACAATTTTTTCCATCACTACTGTATCTTTTTTATTATATTTTTGTTATTAGAAGGAATTCTTTACGTTCGTTTACGGATAACGAATGCATTCATTATTTACCGCATGCATTCGGTAAATAACGAATGCATTCGTTATTTTGCTATTCGTATTATCGTAGCTATTGGGGAATGTTCAAAATATGTTTTCGTGCATTCGGATCGGTCCGAATGCCCGAAAATGGTAAAATTCGGTAAATTAGACATTCGTGCCGAACCGAATTGCACATGTCTACCACCTGCCTTGACCTTCCGCTATGTTTGACTACGCTACTGCCTTTTCCTTCGGTACCTCGCCTTGCCCAGCTACCTGTGCGGTTGAGCCGTGTCGGGGGTAGAGACCTTGGTATCCTCTGCCGCAGCAAGCCCATCCTGCCTTGCCACAGGCTCTGGTGAAGACCAGCGGCACTTTAGACTCCGCTCCCCGATACGGTCCGAGTCATCACCCACACAGGTTAGAGGATCCACATCCAGCTGCGTTACAGCAAGATCCGGCCATGGATCCCTCTGGGGTTCCTCTGCCTGATAGTCCGGATCTTTATTCCATCGTGGCACTCCAGTCACAGCTGTTGGCCCAGCAGACACAGCAGTTGAGCCAGTTATCCGCCATGATGCAGCAGTTACTAACCGCTCAACAACAACCACCACTACCACAGCCTCCTCCTGCTCCGGGGGCCCCTCCCACTGCTGCAGTCATCTCCAGATCCAGACTCCGCCTGTCTCTTCCCAAAAAATAAAATATGAGGGGGATCCCAAGTTCTGTCGTGGTTTTGTGACTCAGTGCTCCATGCATAGTTCCCTATGGAACGAGCAAAGGTGGCCTTCATCCTCAGTCTTTTAACTGGAAGGGCTTTGGCCTGACAAAATTGCGGGGTGTCTTCGAAAAACCTGCTAGAGCTTCCGCCACTGAAACGGCATTGCTGAGTCTTACTCAGGGCAACTCCTCTGTGGGCGAGTATGCCATTCGGTTTCGTACCCTGGCATTGGAGTTATCATGGAATGATGAAGCTCTTTGTGCCACCATCGGTTATTTGCAAATTACCATCGGTAATGTATTCCTCAATTCACCACTCTGGTAGCCCCTACCATCTCGTTTACCAAGAAGACTGCTAATCCAAGAGGTTGGACTCCTGCGGCTGAAGAAGCTTTCAAATAGTTAAAGTCTGCCTTTGCTTTGGCTCCTGTTCTATCTAGACCCAATCCTAGCAAGCCATTCATCTTAGAAGTGGATGCTTCGTCAGTTGGAGCAGGTGCAGTGTATACGTAGAAGTCTTCTAAGGGGAGAACTTTAACCTGCAGATTTTTCTCCAAAACCTTCTCCCCTGCAGAGAGAAATTATACCATCAGAGATTGCTAGCTCTTGTCCATTAAGTTGGCATTAGAAGAATGGTGTCAACTCTTGGAAGGCTCTGTACACCTGCTTACTATCTATTCCGACCACAAGAACGTGCTCCAGTCCAGTCCAGTCTGCCCATCATCTCAACCCTCGACAGGCTCATTGGTCTCTGTTTTTCTCCAGATTTAACCTCTTAATCTACTTCCGTCCTGCAGAGAAGAATCTTCGTGCTGATGTTCTGTCCAGATCCTCTGATGTTCAAGGCCTGAAATCCCATTCTCAATATATAATTTCCCCTGATCGTCTCATCTCAGCAGCGCCCGCGTGTCTTCAGCACTTGCCACCAGGGAAGACTTATGTTCCTCCCCGTTTAAGACTCTGAGTCCTGAAGTGGGGTCATTCCTCTCTATTGGCCGGTCATGCTAGAATTTGTAAGTCCATACAGCTCATCGCCCGACAGTATTGGTGGTCCACTCTAAAACAGGATGTTGTTGATTTTGTCCGATCTTGTTCAGTTTGTGCCCTGGAAAAAGGCTGCTGGTCTACTACATCCTTATCCATTTCTAGAGCAAACCTGGACCAGTATTGCAGTGGACTTTATTACAGATCTTCCCTCTTCTGGCGGAAATACGGTCATTTGGGTTTTTGTGGATCAATTCTCTAAAATGGCTTATTTTGTGCCATTGTGGGGATTACAATCTGCACCACAGCTTGCCAAGTTGTTCCTTTGCCATATCTTCCGCTTGCAGGGATTGCCCTCCCATATTGTCTCTTACCGAGGAATCCAATTTGTCTGTTTTGGATGGCCCTCTTTCTATGTCTTCAAGTTAAATTAGATTTTTCTTCGGGTTACCTCCCTCAATCCAATGGACAGGTCGAAAGGGTAAACCAGGTGTTGGAAGACTATCTCCGCCATTTTGTTTCTGCTCGCCAAAATGACTGGGACGATCTGCTACCCTGGGCTGAGTTTTCCTACAACCATAAGGATTCTGAATCCTCTGGGTCTTCTCCTTTCTTTGCGGTCTATGGACTTCATCCTTGTCCTCCTTTATCCTTGTCCCCTTTCTTCGGAGTTTTCATAGCCAGTGATCAAGTGCAGAACTTCCTCTCCATCTGGCAAAAGACTCGTGACTCTCTTCAGCATGCCGTAAGTGGACAAGAAAAGATGTCCTCCTCCCGAATTCTCTCCAGGGGACAAAGTGTGGCTGTCTTTCAAGTTCATCCGTTTTAAGGTAAAATGTTATAAGCCGGGTCCTTGCAAATTGGGTCCTTACAAAATAAAAAAATGTTTAAACCCTGTAGCTTATTCTCTCCATCTGCCTTCCTCTCTCCGGATCTCGAATTATTTTCATGTATCCCTCTTAAAACCTGTTATCCATAACCACTTCTCTAAAAAAGTCATCACTCCTACTCCCATCTCTGGTACCTCCAATGTTTATGTCATCAAAGAAATTTTAGATTACAAGTTGGTTAGAGGAAAACCTTTTTTCATTGTAGATTGGGAAGGATTTGGTCCGCAGGACCACATTCTAGACTGTGGCCTTATCCACAAGTTCTTATCCTCAAAAAAGAGGGGGAGACCAAAGGGGGGAGTACTGTCACGCTCTGCGCTCCGGCTGCCTGCACCGGCCGCCTGCACATTGTTCCCTTGTCCCCAGCTGCCGGTGGGGCTGGGATTCGCATCGCGGGATGCACCCGCATGTGAATCCCAGCCCGTCACTCACCTCTCTCCCCTGCTGCCTCCG
Source organism: Hyla sarda (assembly GCF_029499605.1). NCBI lineage: Eukaryota > Metazoa > Chordata > Amphibia > Anura > Hylidae > Hyla > Hyla sarda. The sequence goes on from NC_079193.1 coordinate 65,151,940, forward strand.
CTGTGTCCCAGCACCGGCGCGAGCGTCCCCATCCCTAAGGGCGCGCATGCTGGACCGCAAAAATTTAAAGAGCCAGTACGCCCATAATTATTGTGTACACCTGACACCATTCTATAAGTCCATGCACCTCCCACACTTCCTTGCCAGATCTTCAGTGCCCCTAGCCTGAGATTAAATGACCCTTATAGCCTGTTAGCCTTACCCGTTGTAGTATGGTAAACAATGGGTTAAGTTGCTGGCTGCAAAATGCTACAATATTATGTGTATGCCTGGGTGCTGGGAGTGGCTGGGGTAGTGTCTGTGTGGAGTTCACGGAATAAAGAAGCAACCTATACAGCCTGGCTTGTGTTAATACACTACATTTTGGCGACTAGGATGGCTAGATTTCTGGATTTACCGGCTATTGGACCATTTGATGTGTCTGGAGACCACACTAGTCTCTCACAGCGCTGGGACAACTGGAAAAAGGGATTTCAGCTCTATGTTACAGCCACAGGAGTAACTGCACCTGCTCAGAAGAGAGCCTGTCAGTGAACCTTTGAGATTGTTGACTCGCAAAGCAGTCCCTTGGAAGTGGGGCCCTTTGGAAAAAGGTGCATTTAATGAACTTAAGAGACGGCTGACTTGTGCCACATCTTTAGCCTATTTCAATCCTACTGCACAAACCCAAGTTATTGTCAATGCTATAACCCAAAAAGTAGTACACACCACTGTAAAAACACCACAAAGGGAATATGGTCAATTTATTAATTTTATTGAAAAACAGAAAACCCCCCATAAACACTACCCATAAAATAACATAGATCACACAAGACATATAAAAACACTAAATGTCGTGGGGGAGTGGGACATAAGTATACAGGACAATACCCAGAGGCAGATTTTAGTACGACCAAAGTGTATGCAGATGGGAATAGGGTAAAGTGCAAATGCCTTCATAAATTAACAACAAACCATGGATCTTAATTGTCTGATAGCAGCATTCAAATTGTAAACATTAACATCTCTGTAAACATGCTTAAATAAAGCTGGGCAGAATATATACCCAGAAATCTCAAAGCACCCTGGTAAAGTGCTTGAAATACTAGCTGCCAAAAATAATGGTCTCCATAAATACTCCAATCCGTCCAATCTGCACATATAGCTAAAGTGCTAAGTAGCATACAATAAGGTGCAATGCCCCTATCCCTGACTCCCCTACTTCCAGGAGCAGTGAGGTGGGGGGCATCAGTGGATCTTATATACCCTCGAGTGGCTATCTGGCGCTTCTGGTCACACACACACAAGGACGCGACAGCCGGAAGTGCGTTTTCCCGGCGCCGGAGAGAACGCGCTGTGAGCATCATCACCGGGCCTCTACACACGCACCACCTGACCTGTCGCCCCCCTCGCATGCGCACACTCCGGCGGCCATCTTGGTAAAGGGAAAATATTGCCCACACATTAACAGCATGAAAAAAAGGTTACAAGATAAGTACAAATCACCATAATAAGATGTATAACATAATTAAACATATAAACATGATGCACAGAGTACCCAATTACGGAGATGACAACATGATTAGGTAAAAGACATGATTAGGTACATAGTTGGTAATAATACATATAGAGTGTATATTAATGAGGTATGTCTAAATGTACAGAAGAAATGAAAAATCTGTCTCTGCATACTTATATACATCCATCCATGGGTATTGTGGGTATAATAAAAAATAATTATTATACAAATTATTGTATTATTTTTAATATTCTTTTCAGGTACAGGTCAGTCATGTTTCAGAAGTGCTCGGGAGGTGCAGCATAAGGAGAGGAATTAAGGATTCTCTTTTTTGGGCCACGTGTTGGACTGACAGTGGATATTGCCGGAGTGGTCTGATGCCTACTATTCATTGGCACCATTTTCATTTGTCATCCATATGATATATAGTATTATTTTTATCATATCACATCATATATGAGTAGTCGCACGTTGTACTCTGTTCTATTATTATTCTATCATGTCATTTATCACTTTCTTAGTTACATACTTATAATATCCATAATACTCTTAATTGTTTTTCACTTTATCATGTCACACAATCACCACTTGTTAGTCTTTCACCCATAATATTCACAATCATTTAAAATAGTCACTTAATTACCACTCACACTTTGTCATTCACGTTTTTCATATGTATTTTCTATTGATGTTTTCACCATATTTGCCCACCTCGTTTTATTTCACATATACAACTTTTATTAATTCTTATTAATTTTTATCAAAACATTTTTAGTAGTATTTTTCACCATTCACCATCATTCAACTGATACAATATATTAATTGTATCACATTTATTGTCACATAATTCACATATGTTATTATTACACACAAACACTATTAGTAGTGCACATTTTGCATCACTGTTTTTCACATATTATATTTTTTTAACATAAAACATAACATAAAAATATTTTTTTTTTTCATATTTTTTATTTATATGTAATAATTGTGTACATATATTAACTCCATATCACGGTTATGTATTATTTTAGTATATTGTTGGTATGCACAAATAATTGTTTACTTTGTTGACATAGATATGAAATATGAGTAGCTATTTTGATTAATTTGTATAATAATTATTTTTTATTATACCCACAATACCCATGGATGGATGAATATAAGTATGCAGAGACAGTTTTTTCATTTCTTCTGTATATTTAGACATATCTCATTAATATACACTCAATATGTATTATTACCAACTATGTACCTAATCATGTCTTTTACCTAATCATGTTGTCATCTCCGTAATTGGGTACTCTGTGCATCATGTTTATATGTTTAATTATGTTATACATCTTATTATGGTGATTTGTACTTATCTTGTAACCTTTTTTTCATGCTGTTAATGTGTGTGCAATGTTTTCCCTTTACCAAGATGGCCGCCGGAGTGTGTGCACTTTTGGGCGCATGCGCGGGGGGCGACAGGTCAGGTGGTGCATGTGTAGAGGCCCGGTGATGATGCGCACAGCGCGTTCTCGCCGGCGCCTGGAAAACACACTTCCGGCTGTCGCGTCCTCGTGTGTGTGCGACCGGAAGCGCCCGATAATGGCTCCGGCAGGGGAGGTGGGGGAGTCAGGGATAGGGGCATTGCACCTTATTGTATGCTACTTAACACTTTAGCTATATATGCAGATTGGACGGAGTATTTATGGAGACCATTATTTTTGGCAGCTAGTATTTCAAGCACATTACCAGGGTGCTTTGAGATTTCTGGGTATATATTCTGCCCAGGTTTATTTAAACATGTTTACAGAAATGTTAATGTTTACAATTTGAATGCTGCTATCAGACAATTAAGATCCATGGTTTGTTGTTAATGTATGAAGGCATTTGCACTTTACCCTATTTCCATCTGCATACACTTTGGTTGTATTAAAAGCTGCCTCTGGGTACTGTCCTGTATACTTATGTCCCACTCCCCCACCGCATTTAGTGTTTTTATATGTCTTGTGTGATCTATGTTATTTTATGGGTAGTGTTTATGGGGGGTTTTCTGTTTTTCAATAAAATTAATAAATTGACCATATTCCTTTTGTGGTGTTTTTTACAGTGGTGTGAACTACTTTTTGGGTTATATTTGAATGTAGTCACAATACATAATATATGCTGAGGTTTTCCTACCTATTTTGATTGGTGTAATATTGTCAATGCTAGCCCTGTGGGGTTAGGTGCCATCTTGGTCCAGAGACAACGCACAGGCGATTACAGACCTATTCAGTATGAAAAGCAGATCCCTTACTGATGTGGAGAGACGTTATTTTCAGACAGAGAAAGAAGCTTTGGCTGTTGTTTTGGGGATGCGAACGGTTTCACACTTATCTCTATGGACTTGATTTTGAAATCATCACAGACCACAAGCCTCTGGAAGTGATATATTCTCCACGATCAAAACCATCCGCCAGAATTGAAAGATGGGTTCTTCGATTGTTACTGTACTGATTTACAGTGCGGTACAGACCTGGACTGACTAATGCAACAGATTCACTTTCCAGATTGGCCCAGTCTTCAGCACCTCTTCATAACCTAGCAGAAGAGTACATTGGTTTTGTGGCTGCTAACGCCATGCCTCAGGCATTGACACCGCGGGAGGTTGAAGAATTGTCATCAGTAGATCCGGAAATTGCTCGGTTGAGAAAAGGTGTAAGACAAGGTGTTTGGGTGGATTGTGACCCAAGCTATCACAGGATCAAACAAGAGCTGAGTATTGCAAGACAACAAGTTTTACGTGGCAATCGTATCGTGATGCCTAAAGACTTATGAAAACGAACATTACACTTAGCCCATGAGGGCCATCAAGGCATTGTACGCACCAAACAAAGATTACGTGAGAAAGTCTGGTGGCCAGGAATTGACAAGGATGTGGAACGGTTGGTTTCTTCATATCGAGCATGTCAGCTGGTGGGCAGCAAACCTAAACCAGAACTAGTAACTCACACTGTTCTACCTGAGGGACCATGGGAAGATTTAGCCATTGATCTGTGTGGCATTCCATCTGGACACCATCTTTTAGTTGTTGTGGACTATTATTCAAGGTGGCAAGAGGTGATAGTTCTCACTAAAGCTACATCATCAACTGTAATTGACGGGTTGGAGATAATCTTTGCGTCTCATGGGTTGCCTAAATGGATTGTGAGTGATAATGGTGCACAATTTACTTCTAAGGAATTTCATGATTACCTGAAATCAAATGCTATTGAACATCATCATACAACCCCATACTGTCCTCAGGCTAACGGGGAAGGGGAACGCCAGAATCGAACCTTGCTAAAAGCTTTGCGAATTGCTCATCTAGAGATAAGAGACTGGAAAAAGGAACTGTGGCATTTTCTTTTGGCTTATTGTACAACTCCGCATAATGTCACTGGAGTTAGTCCTGCGGAACTTCTTTGTGGTCACAAATTCAGGACAAAATTGCCAGAAATTGGGGGTCCTCCTACGAGTCAGAAACCTTTTCGGCATATTGATGAGGAAAGGAAGATCCGGGCCTAACAGTATGCAAACCATCGCCGCCAATGTCAAACTAGTAGCCTTCAACAGGGTGATAAGGTTTTGCTTCAAAATGATCGGTTTAACAAACTGGCTCCATCCTTTGAACCTGAGCCTTATGTTGTAAAGGAGAAAAGAGGTACTCAAGTGGTTTTGGAGGGTTTAGATGGACACACAAAAGTGCGTAATTCCTCATTTGTGAAGAAATTAATTGAGCCAGAAGGTCAAGTATCGGAGGATGGCGAACATGCAGAGAGTAGCAATGGTACTTCCAGTGATTCAGACTTCAATCCACAACCATCTACATCGGAATGGCCAAGAGAAAAACGAGCAACTAATCCACCGGCCTACCTTAAGGACTATTATGGACCTTTATCAACGGGTTTAGTCAGGTTTTCTTTACTATAATTGTCGCAAAATTGTCGCAACTGCGACTACGCGATTTTTCTTGAGACATTTTGACTGGAAAGAGAGAAAAGCAAGTTTTCCAAAAATTAACTACGTAGTAATAATTTTAAAATGGACTACGGGTAGTCAGGTATTTATTAACTGCGACAGTCGCAACTGCGCAAAAGAAAGTCGCAACAGAGTTAAAAATTTACAAAATTTACTCCAGCTCAAACATGGAGCAGAAAAAGCTACTACCAAAGAAAAAAAGGAAAAATTGCTTACGTGAAAGAAAATTATCAACAGGCTGAAACCAGTTGATAAATAAGTCACACATAAGCAAAAAAAAAGTAAGGAAAAAATTACAAAAAAAAAGAATACATAAGCAAACATTGATAAATGTCCCTCTATGTGTATGGTCAGGAGTTTACAGTTTAAAATGTTAGATGTTCATCCATGCATTTTGTTAATGCTATTGATCTGTTGTGCATGTTATGTGTTATTCAAAGAGAGGAGGGAATGTAGTATGGTAAACAATGGGTTAAGTTGCTGGCTGCAAAATGTTACAATATTATGTATATGCCTGGGTGCTGGGAGTGGCTGGGGTAGTGTCTGTGTGGAGTTCATGGAATAAAGAAGCAACCTATACAGCCTGGCTTGTGTTAATACACTACACTCGTGTATCCAGACCTTCTGCTACGTTTGACTACGCTACTGCCTTATCCTTTGGTGCCTTGCTTTGCCCAGCTACCTCTGGGGTCGAGCTGTGTCGGGGGTAGCGACCTGGGTGTCGCCTGTCGCAGCAAACCCATCCTGCCTTGTGGCAAGCTCTGGTGAAGACTAGCAGCACCTTAGACTCCGCTCCCCAATATGGTCCGAGTCATCAGCCACACAGGTTAGAGAATCCACATCCAGCTCCATTACAGAATGACACAGCGTGGAGGTGTTGGCTGCATGAAGAGACAATATAGTGGCTAAATGACAGAGCGTGGATGAGTTGGCAGCATGAGGACACCATATAGTGGCTGAATGACACAGCGTGGATGTGTTGGCAGCATGAGGAGACCATATAGTGGCTGAATGACACAGTGTGGAGGTATTGGCAGCATGAGGAGACCATATAGTGGCTGAATGACACAGTGTGGAGGTATTGGCAGCATGAGGAGACCATATAGTGGCTGAATTACACAGTGTGGAGATGTTGGCAGCATGAGGAGACCATATAGTGGCTGAATGACACAGTGTGGAGGTGTTGGCTGCATGAAGAGACCATATAGTGGCTGAATGACAGAGCATGGAGGAGTTGTCAGCATGAGGAGACCATATAGTGGCTGAATGACACAGTGTGGAGGTATTGGCAGCATGAGGAGACCATATAGTGGCTAAATGACACAGTGTGGAGGTATTGGCAGCATGAGGAGACCATATAGTGGCTGAATGACACAGTGTGGAGGTATTGGCAGCATGAGGAGACCATATAGTGGCAGAATGACACAGCGTGGAGTAGGGCTGTAGCTAACGATTATTTTCATAATTTTATCGATTAATCGGAAAAAATTTCAAAATGCCAAAAAAAGGGTTTCAGCTGATTCTACTTGAAAAACTATGTACAATGGCCATATTAAAAGTTTCTAGCATGTGATGTGAACAAACAACAGCAATTTTATAATTTTTTTTTTCTTTTTTACGTTTACGCCGGTTGCTGTACAGGATCATTATTAATGATACTGCACAGAAACCAGCGTAAATTTGATACTGCTGCATGGGTAACTGTCCGAACTATTAAAAAAAAATGTTAATGATTCACTAATATTTTAATAGTTCAGACAGTTAGCCATACGATAGTATCACATAAGTAATGTAATATTTTCTTTTTTTTTTCTTTTACTTTTTTTTATTTAGCACTCCTATATACATGTGTATGTGCAGACTGCAGACCATTTTACAGACCCCTTTAGACAGCAACCCCCCCCCTTTAGACAGCAGGGCCCCCCTTTAGACTGCAGGGCCCTCCTTTAGAAAGCAGGGCCCTCCTTTAGACAGCAGGGCCCTTTTTTAGACTGCAGGGCCCCCCTTTAGACAGCAGGGCCTCATTTAGACAGCAGGGCCTTCCTTTAGACCGCAGGGCCCTCCTTTAGATCGCAGGGTCCACCTTTAGACTGCAGGGCCCCCCTTTAGAGAGCAGGCCCCCCTTTAGACCACCCTTGTAGACAGCTCACCTGCAGCTGTCCTCTGTCGGGGGCTGCAGCTCCGCTGCACAGTTCTCCCGTCCGTATCACGTTGTGCTATGGAGGACCATGTGACACACACGTCACTCTGCTTCCTCCGTAACATTACCCCGGGCGCAGGGGAGGAGGTGGAGTGACGTGTATGTCCCATGGTCCTCCATAGAACGTGATGCAGACGGGAAAACGGGGCAGCGGAGCGGCAGCACCCGACAGATGACAGCTGTAGGTGAGCTGTCTACAAGGGTGGGGGCTGCGGTCTAAAGGGGGGCCCTGCTGCCGACATTTCCCCACTGCTGCCTTGCTCCTAACGCACAGCCGGGACATGTCTATTCTCTGCTGCTCATCTCCGTCGGGTACAGATGTCCCAGCGGTGCGCTGATTGCACTAGGAGCAGGGCAGCAGCGGAGACATGTCAGCTTCATTCATTCATTCACTGCCGCCACTGATGGCAGACAACGAATCGGGTGATTATTCGATAACGGGATTCGTCGACAATGAATCCCATTATCTATTTTAATCGATTACATCATTTAATCGTTGCAGCCCTAGCGTGGAGGTGTTGGCAGCATGAGGAAACCATAGAGTGGCTGAATGACACAGCTTGTATGTGACTGAAGCATTAGTAGACCATATAGTGGCTGGAGGGAACACCGTGGAGGTGTTGGGACCATGACGAGACCATATAGTGGCTGGAGGGCACAGCGTGGAGGCATTGGGACCATGAGGAGACCATATAGTGGCTGAATGACACAGCGTGGAGGTGTTGGCAGCATGAGCAGACCATACAGTGGCTGAATGACACAGCTTGGATGAGGTTGAAGCATGAGGAGACCATATAGTGGCTGAATGACATAGTGTGGAGGTGTTGGTAGCATGAGGAGACCATATAGGGGCTGAATGACCCAGTGTGGAGGTGTTGGCAGCATGAGGAGACCATATAGTGGCTGAATGACACAGCGAGGAGGTGCTGGCAGCATGAGGAGACCATATAATGGCTGAATGACACAGACTAGAGCTAGCAGCAGCATGAGTAGACATTAGGGCTTAACAATCCCTAAGATTAAAAGATACATTTTGAGACGCTCTCCCTTTTTCTCTCCTGACGGACCGCTCACTCCGCTCTTTGGTAATGCAGCATTCCCACCAGCTTTTCGAGCTCGTACCTTTCTGACCCTACCTCGCTCTGAAGGCACAACCTTTCATACTCTCACACGTGATGGGGATCTGAAAACCTTTAGTGAACTTTGCCCAAGTAACCCGACTACACCATTATATCAGTTCCAATACGCCCAGCTATCTCACTTTTACCACACCAATAAACATGGCTTGGCTCTCAATCGTCCCTTGACATCGTTCGAGCGTCTTTGTGCTGAATCGCACCCTTCCAAGGGTCAAATTAAGATGCTATACACCCTCTTTTTAGACAGCTTTGCCTCTCCCCCACTTAGATTTAGGTCCTCATGGGAATCTGAATTGGGACACACGATTAGCGATACAGACTGGCACAGGGCGATATCAGTTTGTCACACAATGACGATTTCCTGTAGAACGCAAGAGACCAACTACAAAGTGCTGACCAGATGGTATAGAGTCCCATCCTTATTGGCCCATATATATCCTGGGGTCTCAGAGATGTGTTGGAGATGTGGAGTCAACAGAGGTACTATGACCCATATTTGGTTCACCTGCCCATCACTTGACTCCTATTGGACGGGCACTTTGAAACTCATGTCCAAGCTAACCTCCCACACACTCCCCAAGACCCCGGAACTGGCTTTATTATCCATTCTACCCCCATCGCTTCCTAAACATTCGACCCGCCTTCTACACTACGTGTTGATGGCTGCCAGATCGGTGATCCCCAGGCTATGGAGATCTCCCAGACCTCCAACCCTCTCGTCCTTGCTGCAAGAAATATCACATATTTGTAGAATGGAGGAACTGATGGCGGTATCGGAACAGCAGATTGACAAATACCAGCATATCTGGGGTCCTTGGCTTGCCTTTATGTCATCTGGGGAATTTGAGTCCTTTCACTTGGAGGCATAATGTGATACATCTGTGCTCAGCTGCCAATCTCTTCAGTACTACCCTGGTGACCGCGGATCTGGAGGTGGCCGGTCCTGCCAGACTCATGAGGTACGTCCTTCTCTAGCTCGCCTGCTTCCCTATTCCTTCTTCTCCCTCTAACATTCATCTCACATTCTTGTTCTTGTTCTACTTTGATCCATCTGCCCTTTCCCTTCCCTCTCTTCTCTCTTGACCTGTGTGACTGTGCTCATACCCTCCATAACTTGACGGCCCTTCCCTACACCTGGCCTACACCCTTATTGAGATTTACATTCCAGTTATTATTTTTATTTTTTTTTATTTTTCTCATGTTCTCTCTGAATTGCATTGTTATATTGAATATAACCATTGTCATGCTGTAAGGAGCTCCTCTATGATATTGAACTGGCCGTCCCACGAGCGCATCGAAGAGAGTCACTCATATCATTCTTTCTTCCTGTAAGATGCTTTTGTTGTTTTAGTGTCTTGTATGCTATTTTTGAAAATAAAAAATTTTACTTTGAAAAAAAAAATAAAAGATACATTTTGAAATTGAAATGAAAGATTTATGGTAGCTAGTACTACCAAAAAACATTTTTTGTTCCAGGCCCAGGCCAAGCAGCATCAGTAAACCATATATTGGCTAAATAACACAGCCTGGAGTTGGGTGAAGCATGAGGGGACCATATAGAGTTTGATGGACATAGCCAGGTGTTGGCAGCAACATGAGTAGACACTAGGGCTTCACAATCCCTAAGATTAAAAGATGAATTCTGAAATTTAAACTGAAGATTTTGGGTAGCTAGTGCTACCATAAAAACATTTTTATTCCCAGACCCAGGCCCAGCAGCATCAGTAAACCGTATATTGGCTGAATGACACAGCCTGGAGTTGGCTGAAGCATGAGCAGACCATATAGTGTCTGAATGGCACAGCCTGGAGTTGGCAGAAGCATGAGGAGACCATATAGTGGCTGAATGGCACAGCCTGGAGTTGGCAAAAGCATGAGGATATCATTGAAATTTACTAATTTTAAATAGAAATTTAAGATTTTGAAATTGAAATTGAGGGTTTTGAAATTGAACTTTTAGCTCCCAAGTATTAGTGGCCGGGGCCCCGGCGTGTGGGTCCAAAGGACAAAATCTAACAAGGAGTCACATGTCACACGGCAGCACAATGACAGAGCCTGGAGGTGGCATCAGTAGGGGGAAACCATATAGTGGATGAAAGGCACAGCCTGGAGTTGGCTGAAGTATGAGAAGAGACCATATAGTGGCTGAATGAGACAGACTGGAGGTGGCATCAGTATGAGGAGATCAAATAGTGGCTGAATGACTGCCTGGAGTTTGTGGCAGCATGGGGAGACCATATAGTGTCTGAAAGGCACAGCCTAGAGTTGGCGGCAGATGAGGAGACAATAGGGCCTCACAATCTTAAAAGATGAATTTTTAAATTTCCATTGAAGATGTATGGTACCTAGTGCTACCATAAACATATATAGGTAATGTCCTAGGCCCAGCAACATCACTAAACCATGTAGTTGCTGAATGACACAGACTGGAGCTGGCTGAAGCATCAGTAAACCATATTTTGGATGAATGGCACAACCTGGAGGTGGCTGAAGCATGAAGAGACCATATAGTGGCTGAATGACACAGCCTGGAGTTGGCTGAAGCTTGAGAAGAGGTCATATAGTGGCTGAATGAAACAGCCTAGAGGTGGCAGCAGCAGCATCAGGAGTCCTGAAAGTGACCCGGTGACAGAGTGGTGCGGTGGGTGGCAAAACCAGTACCCGGTGACAAAGGTGGGTAAAAAAAAGGTCTGATGCTGAGGAATGTTTGTAACTGGGGAGCAGCGCCTTAAATCTGTTTGGCCATATCCATATTTGTGAAATGTTGGTGTGACCCCATGGTCCATCTACTCTCATGCAACAGGAATTGGTGGTTGGAAATTCTGGATGATCCATGCCTGATTCATCTTCACAAAGGTCAGTCTCTCCACATTTCTCATGGACAGACGAATTCTCCTTGGGGTGACTATGGCCCCCGCCGTACTAAACAGCCACTCTGATGGCACACTACTGGCCAGGCAGGACAACTTTTCCAGGGCAAACTCTGCAAGTTGCGGCAACAAATCAAGTTTGACTGCCCAGAAGTCCAGCGGATCTTCAAGGTGTGTTGGCATGGGCATGTCAAGGTATGCCTCTGTAGTAGGTCATTTTGTCCTCCCTCTCAGTGGATGTAAAAAAAAGGCCCCTATTTTGTGGCAGTAGTGAGGGTCCAATAAGGCGGATATCCTGAAGTCATCCCGCTGCCGAATGGTGACAATTCAGCTGTCACTACGCAAGCAAATTAGCAAATTTGTGCAAGTGACTTGGAGGGACTCCCTGCCTCCATCTCCACTGCATAATGCCACGGTGTGTCTGGATCCTCTGTCTTGCCTTCCTCATAATCCTCTAGCTGCTCTGGCTACTCCTGCTCCTCCTCTCCTGTCAGATTACTAGTAAAACCGCTCATTTGGTGAAACCTAAACTGTGCTCCACTGTGTCTCTCCCACTCCTCCTCCGTCAGTTCAGCCCGCACAGGGCTCATGTGGCCGTGAGATGTAAACGCTATGTCTCCAGTGCCCGGACCAGCCATCGTTTCCAACACTTGTTGAAGGAAATGAAGCAGTGGAATGGTGTAGTTCATCCCGTAATCCTGGCGACTTACTAATAATGTGGCTTCCTCAAAGGGCCTGAGCACACGGCAGGTGTCACATATGAGCTGCCACTGGTTCACATTGAAGTTACACATGGGAATACCCCTATCTGCTTGGATCATCAGGAAATCGGTGATGGCTTTTCTCTGTTCGTACAGTCGGTCCAACATATGGAGGGTGGAATTCCAACGTGTGGCAACGTCACAAATCAGACTATGTTGGTGGATACGTTCTGACACTGCAGCTCAAGGAAGCTGTGCTTTACGGTGTACGAATGTCTTGCAAATGGGGGGAACACTTCAGTAACTGTTTCACAGCCAGATTTAACACGTATGCCATGTAGGGCACATGGCTCAGCCTTCCCAGTCTCAGCACATGCAAGATGTTCTTCCCGTTGTCAGTCACCATGGTTCCCATTTCCAGTTTTCGTGGAGTAAGCCATGCTCCGATTTCTTTACAAATTACTTTTAGCAGTTCCTCCCCTATGTGACTCACCAAGGCAAACCATGTGAAGAACAGCGTGACACTGCTGTGCCCTGCACACATTGTATGCTGAAGGGCCACTGAGACTTGTCTGGCCAGTGGAGGCTGAGGACACAGTGGAGGATGAGGAGGCGGAGTCGCACACTGTAACAGGACCAATAGCCTGAGAGTGTGGAGGAGGAAGCAGCATGACCTGTCCAAGTTGGGGTTGTGGCTGTGCAGGAACCACATTCACCCAGTGAGCCGTAAAGGACATGCATTGTCCTGACTGTAGTTACAGCTCCAGATGTCGGCGCTGCCGTGCACTTTGGTACACACTGACAGGCTCAAGGACTGGACCACCTTCTCTTCCACAAAATTGTGCAGGGCTGGTACTGCCTTCTTTGCAAAGAAATGACGGCTTGGCTCTCTCCACCTCGGCTCGGCACAAGCCATCAATTCTCTGAAAGGTGCAGAGTCCACCACTTGAAAAGAAAAGGGAGGGACTGCAGCACCAGCGACTTAGACAGGAACACATTCAGCTTCTGCACCATTGGATGAGTGGGTGCATGCTTTTATCTCTTGGACATGGCTTCGCTGATGGATTGTTGGCGGAATGGCTGACTAAAAGTAGGAGGAGCAGGAGCATCTGGATCAACAGAACGAGGATATGACACACAGTTCCCTTCAGCTGAGGTGGTGGAGCCTTGGCTGGCTGAAAGAGAGAGCGGCGTGCCACTGGGTGATGCAGCAAGCTGTTCCACTACATCGGAGCCATGGTTCTCCCAGGTCGCTTTATGGTGGCGAAGCATATGTTGACGCAGGGCCATGGTGCCAACATTGGGACCCTGGCCACGTTTCACCCTGCCGACATATCTTGCATGTGGTAATGTGAACCTCCTCCGGATGCTTGATGAAAAACTGCTACACCGCCGAGTAGCTGATTTTCCCACCAACAGTCCCCACTACTTGACTGCTACTGCCGCCGTCTTCAGGAACCCCTGTTCCTCTACCTCCCGGGTAGGTAGGCTACCGCAAAGCAGGTGGTCTCCTCCGGGCACGTTCGGCTCCAGCATTTCCACTTCTGCCACCATGCTGACTGCCAACCATGCTACCGCCTTGCTGGCTCAGCTGCTGCCTCACGGGCAACCTGCAACTCTCTTCTAATGATGATGAAGCCCCTTCGACACCGGGTCCCAATTGTGATCGGCTTCATCATCATCAACAAGTGTCTGCACGTCACTGATGTCCTCCTCAGGTTCCTCAACAGTGCCTGATTCAGGACCCTAAACCCTGGCAACACCGCCTCCCACGTCACTCTCCTCAGAACTACCACCTAGCGGAGGAAGCAGCGGATGTCTTCTCCACTTCTTGGCTGGGCAGTAGCTGTTTACTGTCCTCTACTAGATCATCCTCAGTGAATAGTGGAGCTGAACCCACAGCATAAGATACGTTTGTAGGGGAGGGAACAGCATAGGACAGATGCAATGGGAGGACAGGGACTGATTCCGGGCCATGGCAACTGAGGGTTGTGTCTGAGGATCCCACCGACTGTTGACTGAGGATGTCAGATGTCACTTGTGATGAAGTGGATGACCGTGTTAACCAATCGACGATGGCAGATGGGTTGCTGGTCGAGACATGACCGCTAGCTGATAACGGGAGCTCAGGCCTCTCGATGCGACTCCTGAAGGATTTAGGCATCTGCCACTCCTCTGTGCAATTCCTTGCACTTCTCTGCCATACATACTTGAAGGGAGTACAATACGCTTCACTACGCTTAAAACAGTATTTGTCTAGAACAGCAGAAGGTGTGCACTTTTTGCTGGCCTTTCACAGCATGTAGGCCCTTGGCAGATTAACAGGTACAAAATAGTACACTACTTAAATGTATGTATGCGGTATGCACTGATGAGGGTAGAAAAATGCGCTACAGTACCCTTTAAAAAAAACATATTTTTGTAAAACACCAACAGAACACAACAGTGCTGCAGCCAAAAAAAGCTGCGTACTAAACACTAAATTGCACTCTGTCAAAGACTACTAGGAATGGACTGCTGGGTATTATACCATCTACAGACTAGTATAACCAGCAGGTGATTTTTTTGTGGAACAAAGACACTGAATTGTGCTGAAAAATTATTCCAGCCTCCTCTGCTAAGGTTTATGAAGTTGAGGCAGCTTGTTGAAATGTATGAGGCAACACACAGCTATCTGCCCCTCTCTCTAATACAATGCTGAAGTAAGTGACTGTGAGGTGAATGCCTGCACCTGCAGTAAAAATCCATTTCAGTGAAAAAAATTATGCTCTCTGTCCACGAGAACGCTGATGTGACTAGGAGGATGTTAAATGCTGCATGAATGCGCTTATCTCTGCTGCAGCACACACACAGGCTCTGTGTCCTATGATCCTTCTGCAGTGTATTGTAAAGAAGTGAGGAGACGGCAATATGGCTGCCGATTTTATAGGGCTGTGAAATCAGAGGGGCTGCTGATAGGCTGCATCCTGCATGTGATTCAGGGTCATCCTGCCTACTTCCCTTCCCACCTTGCCTTCCCACCTTCCCAGTGTTCCTTCCCCCATGTACTGACATGTGGATATGCCATTTTAGATGCCTTGGAGCCTGCACCGCAGTAAATTGAGTTTAATGAAGCGATTCGCGCTACAGAATCGCGGCGATATTCACATTTGTTGCAAATCGAATATTTCCTGAAATTCGTAATGAATTCAGGTTCGTCAGCTTTGATTTGCTCATCTCTACATAGCATAGCATTGATCAGTGTTCTTGGCGCTCTGCTGCTCTAGCCTGCAGAGCAGGCTTGGAGCAGTAGATCGACGAACAGACGAGGAGGAGGCAGGTGAGGACCCTCCCATCGTCCCGTCAGCTGATCGGGAACAATTTCACCAGCACCATTAATTCCGCACTTTAGATGCCGCATTCAACTTTGATTGCGGCGTCTAAAGGGTTACTTTCAGGCATTGGCCCGATCTGCGGAGCCTGGCATTAGCCGTGGGTCCTGGCTGCCGTAGCAACCGGGACCCATCGGGTTTAACCCATTCTCCACTCCTGAGAACAGTTTAAACCCTGTTAACGGGACCAGAGCATACAGGTACGCTCTTGGTCCTTAAGTACCCGGACGTAACGGCGTACCTGCACACCCTTGCTCCTGGAAAGGTAAAAAATTTAATTTACAGTTAAATACAATCCCCAATTTAAATTTTTTTTGTATTTCCAAATATTTTGTAATATCACCAGAAATTTGGGGGCAGATGTTGGGTCAATTTTCTCTCGATAGTTTTACTGTGTACGCCTCATTGAAGGAAAATTGTCAGCTTTCTTCCCCCGCACTTACCAGCGGTGCTGCGATCAGTTTGATCCTTACCATGCCCGGATCCGCCGTGCCGTTCGACCCTAATCCTCTATTTCCGAGCTAACTGGCACTCTGACGTCAGTGCCACTGGCCGCGGCACCACACAGCTCATCAATATCAGGAATATTGATGAGCTGGGCAGCGCTGCGGCAGGCGGCACTGAGGTCAGAGTGCCAGTTACCCCGGCCGGTGACAGCACCTCATTGGCATATTCCGAAAATAGAAGATTATGGCCCAGCGCAGGCACAGGCACGGTAAGGCCCAAACTGATCAGCGTCCCCTGCACTACCAGCCAGTACCACTGGTTAGTGCGGGGGGAGAAAGATGACAGTTTTCATTTAAGTGTTCAAGTGTAAAACAGAGCTAAATTCTTTTTAAAAAAATGCTCCCCATCTGTCTCTAGGTTGGCTGTGGTTCCGCAGCTCAGTTCCATTGAAGTGAATGGAGCCAAGTTGTAATACCCCACCCAACCTGGGGACAGACGTGAAGCTGTTTTTGAAAGAAATTAGCTCTGTTTTTCTATTCCTGCTTCTCCACCAGTTATGTGGAATGACACCTCGTATGGTGAGCCAGATGCCTCAGAAGCTGCAACATCTTCTCTGGTTTGCAGAGGAGGAGATTGCAATTGCTTAATATCTCCTCTGACATAAGGTGGACATAGTAAAGCCATTGAAAGTAACAGCAAGTAATGCTATATTAACATTCTTCCTGGACTATCTGGTGAGGGGAGCATTTTTATTAATAAATGTAAAAAAAATATGTTAAAGGGGTACTCCCGTGGAAAACTTTTTTTTAACCCCTTAATGACGCAGGACGTATATTTACGTCCTGTGCCGGCTCCCGCGATATGAAGCGGGATCGCGCCGTGATCCCGCATCATATCGCGTCGGTCCCGGCGCTCATCAACGGCCGGGACCCGCGGCTAATACCACACATCGCCGTTCGCGGTATTAACCCTTTAGAAGCGGCTGACCGCCACTTCTAAAGCGAAAGTGAAAGTGACCCGGCTGCTCAGTCGGGCTGTTCGGGACCGCCGCGGTGAAATCGCGGCATCCTGAACAGCTGACAGGACACCGGGAGGGCCCTTACCTGCCTCCTCGGTGTCCGATCGGCGAATGACTGCTCCGTGCCTGAGATCCAGGCAGGAGCAGTCAAGCGCCGATAACGCTGATCACAGGCGTGTTAATACACGCCAGTGATCAGAATAGGAGATCAGTGTGTGCAGTGTTATAGGTCCCTATGGGACCTATAACACTGCAAAAAAAAGTTAAAAAAAGTGTTAATAAAGGTCATTTAACCCCTTCCCTAATAAAAGTTTGAATCACCCCCCCTTTTCCCATAAAAAAAATAAAACAGTGTAAAAAAAATAAAAATAAACATATGTGGTATCGCCGCATGCGTAAATGTCCGAACTATAAAAATGTATCATTAATTAAACCGCACCGTCAATGGCGTACACGCAAAAAAATTCCAAAGTCCAAAAAAGCGTATTTTGGTCACTTTTTATACCATTAAAAAATGAATAAAAAGTTATCAAAAAGTCTGATCAAAACAAAAATCATACCGATAAAAACTTCAGATCACGGCGCAAAAAATGAGTCCTCATACCGCCCTGTACATGGAAAAATAAAACAGTTATAGGGGTCAGAAGATGACATTTTTAAACCTACAGAATAATGATAAGGTGTAATTTTTACCGAAAAATGTATTGCGTAGAAACGGAAGCCCCCAAAAGTTACAAAATGGCGTTTTTTCTTCGATTTTGTCGCACAATAATTTATTTTTTTCGTTGCGCCGTGCATTTTTGGGTAAAGTGACTAATGTCACTGCAAAGTAGAATTGGCGACACAAAAAATAAGCCATAATATGGATTTTTAGGTGGAAAATTGAAAGGGTTATGATTTTTAAAAGGTAAGGAGGAAAGACGAAAGTGCAAAAACGGAAAAACCCTGAGTCCTTAAGGAGTTAATCAACTGGTGCCAGAAAGGTAAACAGATTTGTAAATCACTTCTATTAAAAAATCTTAATCCTTACAGTACTTTTTAGGGGCTGTATACTAAAGGGAAATCCAAAAAAGAAATGCATTTCCTCTGATGTCATGACCACAGTGCTCTCTGCTGACCTCTGCTGTCCATTTTAGAAACTGTCCAGAGCAGCATTTGTTTGCTATGGTCATATGACAGCAGAGAAAATGCATTTCTTTTTTGGATTTCTTGGAAGGATTAAGATGTTTTAATAGAAGTGATTTACAAATCTGATTAACTTTCTGGCACCAGTTGATTTAAAAAAAAAAGTTTTCCGCGGGAGTACCCCTTTAAGCATTTTGAGTCAAATTAAACTAAAAACTATTCTTAGTAGAACATCCCCTTTAAGTGCTTGTAAAGGAGCCCAGTAAAGGAGCCCAAAAATTTTCCAGGAATATCTTCTCTTTTGATCAGACTCACATACCTTAGAACAGTTTTGCCTCTGACTGTAAGGAAACTACCTGCTGTTGGAGAATCCCACTTGCACTACACCATCTGCAAGCATGATAAATCCCACCTACTGAGTGAAGCTCCTTCCAGTTAGTGGAACATGTATCACTTCTACTAGACTTCAAGATTATACAGAAGGCCCTGTGGACAGAAAAAGTGAGCAACTTCTGTCTACTTATTTATTTATGGATGTAGTTTAAAAAAATTAATATATATATATATATATATATATATATATATATATATATATACACAGTGGTCCCTCAACATACGATGGTAATTCGTTCCAAACGACCCATCGTTTGTCGAATCCATCGTATGTTGAGGGATCCGTGCAATGTAAAGTATAGGAAGTTGTACTTACCTGTCCCCGCCGCTCCGCACCAGGTCCTCACTGCTCCCGATGCTGTCCCAGGGGCTCCCGATGCTGTCCCGCTGCTCCGGTGTCTTCTTCGCGATCGTCCGGTGTCTTGCGCATCTTCTGCAGGGTCCGGGCCTCGCTTTCTGGTGACGTTATTACGCTGCTGCGTCGGCGCGGCGTGCGTAGTGACGTAATAACGACGCCGGAAAGCGAGGCCCGGACCCTGGAGAAGATGCGCAAGACACCGGAGGATCGCGAAGTGGACCCGGAGCAGTGGGAATAGGTAAGCGAACCTGCCAGGGATGCTTAAACTGCTATCCGACCGCAGCTTAAGCATTTTGCGCTGTCGAATAGCAGTTAATGCGATGGCCCCGACATATAAAAGCATCGTATGTCGATGCTGACATCGACATGCGATGGCCTCTGAGAGGCCATCGTATGTCGATTTTATCATATGTCGGGGCCATCGTAGGTCGGGGGGGTTACTGTATATATATATATATATATATATATATATATATATATATATATATTACTTGCCAATGGCAACAATACCTAAATATTACTTTAATCCAAAGACAAAAAGTTTATTTGCCAAGAAGTAAAAGTATTAGTAAGGAATTATTGAAAGTAAGTTTCAGCCCAGTAAAGGCATGTTCTCAAACAGACTCAGCTGACAGAACTCTCAGCTGACCAAACTATGAATAGTTGCCTGTCAGGAGATATGCCTTCTAAAAAACTAATGATTCTTGACTGAAGTTGGTCAGAGATCGATACGGTAATTGAATATCAGTTGCATGCTCACAGTAAGACAGGAGCATCTGTAACACAAGCCAGTCAGCATGACACAAGTTTTGAAGATTACACACAGGGTTACTGAGAGTTTTTTATTTTAATTATTTTTTTAACTCAAGGTAATAAAAACTTTAAATCAATGTTATGTAACCATTTTATATTACATCATTCTACATCGACTCAATCTATTCAGTTGAGTGGTAATATATTTTATTGTTCGCAGTATAATGAGTTATTCCAAATCTGCACCAAGTGTGTGATGGACTGCAAGTTTAAAATAATCTATCTGGAATTTAGCACAACTTATTGAATATAAATAACAATCAGGGTACACCAAGATATCAAATTATTCTTCCCCTCAGTTGGGTCATAAAACTTGTTAGGAGGCTTGATTCAATTACATTGGTGGAAAGCAATTAGCATTTTAGGAGTTAAGACATATTAACTGGCAAAAAGTATAACTAAATGGCATGGTCTGCTGATAGGACTAGATCAGATCCAAGTGAATGGCTGCATAATATAAACATATTTTAATAAATTGCTCCTTTGTCAGCTAGAATATAAAATAGTGTGTTGGCCTAGTACAGGAGTTGTCAACCTGTACACCTGTCCTTCCTGTGCAGTGGCATTTCTTTCAGTGTTCCTCTGGATCCCCATCCCTCCTATGGACTCTAAAGTGTCAAAAGTGCCATGTTATATGCTGGTTAATCTTTTAAGGGGGTTTGTCTCTTTAAATATTGTTGCTAAGACCTCTGCAACCAAGGAAGGTGCAATGTGAACAGGTGACTTGTTGGTGACAAGGCTCCCATATATACCTGGGAGGAGCTAACCTTGTCAGATGAGTCTGAGGTACAGCCACGTGAAGACCTGAACAGTTGTCTGGTGTTCCTGAGGGAGACCAAGGCCTAGTCACACAGCCATGCAGTTGCTACCAGTAACCCCTGCAGGTGAAAGTCAGAGCCTGGCGGTAAGCACAAATACAAGGGACCCGTCTAGTCAAGATAATCAAGTCAGTCAAATCTGTCAAGTTACTAAAGTCAGAGTGGGTTGCATAATTCAGTCCAAGTCCACTACAACTCCCAGTGAGCCAACAAGTTCCCTAAAGTTCACTGAGCATCTCCTTGGGCCTAAACTGAGCTGTAAAGACGTTAACACCTTGTCTGCCTCAGTAAAGTACCGTTGTTCTGTAACCTTGCATCAAAATGATTATTTGCCCCATGCCTGACCCAGGAACCAGCGGCCATACCTCGGGTGGTGTAGAGGATAACCACGCGCTGGCATCATGAACACATAGGGTTAATACCATCTGCCCTAAGGGTTAACAACACCTGCCCTTCCAAGACCCTCACCACAATAGGTTCCTCTACCTGATAGTACTGTGAGTCAAGGAAATATCCTTCTGTTTGTAGAACTCACTTCATACTATATTAGAGAGTACATTCCAGATGGAATTGTAGCAAAGGTCACTTGTTTAAAGGGAAATGTATAATCAGAAAAGGACCTATTGTTTAAATAAAGTTTTTCTTATATTAAACATATGTTTTTAGGAATTGTTTGTGATTTTTTAAAATGTTTTCCTTTTCCTACTATATTTTAAAACGTTCTATTCTGTGTGAGGTGATAAGGAGGAGACTGTTGGAAAGTGATCTGTACAACATTACAGTGAGAGGTGACACCAGTAGCTAGAGAGGACACTAGATGAAGCTTACAGTTCAGCCACCCCCCTTGTGAAATGACCTCTGCAAAGGTCACATAGTATGCCCTTTTACCTTTATCATTTATGTCTGTCATTGGGACAGCTCCTATTTATTGTTACCTATATCCATGGAAATTGCTGTAAAGGTTAAATGGTTAAATGAAAAATGTTATTTTTTTTTTGTTTTTTTTTTTGCAATTTAGATGTGCAATGGTCCAGATTTATTAATCTGTCTGAAACTATAACTGTCTGCTTTTGCCCATAGCAACCAATCAAATCTGATTGGTTGCTATGGGAACATCTGGCAGTTTTGAATTTATGTATACAGAGAAATTGGAGTTATAACACCACCTTAAGTATAAACGTATAAATCTTTATTGAAAAATGTTTTACATAAAAAACATATAGACGCAAAAAAAGTGAAGTATTGCAATGGAAATCCAACACAAAGATATCTGGCGCAGAGTAAGAATAGTACATACAGATGAGTACATAGAAATTGTCCACAACCTATATATAGCAATCTATGGAATAATACAGTTTAGCCACTGTGGGCTATCCATACAAATGCTGCATAATAATGTATCAAGATTAGCTAGTAATATAGCCCAGAACTGGTATATAGCCAGGTCTGAGAGTGCATAGTGAAATACAATGATATTGTGGACAACATGTCTAAGTATTCAGTAAGAGTCAATGTGTAACCTACCCATGTGGGATAGCGAACTCTGCGACCGACCCCTACGATCGTTTCGGTTTCCCTTTTTCAAGAGGTACCTCTTGAAAAAGGGAAACCGAAACGATCGTAGGGGTCGGTCACAGAGTTCGCTATCCCACATGGGTAGGTTACACATTGACTCTTACTGAATACTTAGACATGTTGTCCACAATATCATTGTATTTCACTATGCACTCTCAGACCTGGCTATATACCAGTTCTGGGCTATATTACTAGCTAATCTTGATACATTATTATGCAGCATTTGTATGGATAGCCCACAGTGGCTAAACTGTATTATTCCATAGATTGCTATATATAGGTTGTGGACAATTTCTATGTACTCATCTGTATGTACTATTCTTACTCTGCGCCAGATATCTTTGTGTTGGATTTCCATTGCAATACTTCACTTTTTTGCGTCTATATGTTTTTTATGTAAAACATTTTTCAATAAAGATTTATACGTTTATACTTAAGGTGGTGTTATAACTCCAATTTCTCTGTATACATTCATTTATGGAGTTCCCCTGTCCTTGACAGGATTAGTACACACTCCCTTATGGGTGCCATTGGGGCACATGGGAGTGTATGGTGTATTTTTTTAGGACTTTGGTATTCAGTTTTGAATTTATGTAGATTGATAAACCTGGGTCAGTATCCCTGATCTCTTATATGTACTCTGGCCCACATTTATCATTGCAGTGCAAGTTAAGCACTTTTGTACAGCTTTTTTTTTTGTGTGCTAATAATGTGTAGGACCACCAAATTTATTAAAAGGTAAAAGAGCTTTGAAAAATTTTGTGCAGGTCCACATTTTCTGAAATTTCTGTCTACACATACACCAAAAAGCTACACCATGTCTGGGCTGGTGCAGTTTTAGAGACTTTTCAATGGCTTTGCGCCTTTTTTTTGCTCCTTTTTACAAAAAGGTGCAATGATAAATCCCTTCTATATTATGTGTATTGCCAAAATCAGTGGATTGCAATTCAAAATCAGTGGATTGCAACTCAAAATCAGCAGAAATGTGTAAACAAAAAGGGTAAAAAAAAAAAGGCACAAAAAACCCTGCTTGCGCCTTTTTTACCCCTTTTTTAGACACAAAAAACAGTCTAAAGACAATGATAAATGTGGGCCTCTGGGTTCCTCTCAAATATGTTTCTCTTCCAATAAATGGCTAGGCTTCCAAAATATATATATATTTTTATTTGTGGCGTTTTTTAGATAACTACCACTGCAGTTTTTGAGCCCGAAGTGTTTTCAAAAGAAATTAACAATATAAAAGAATAATTTATACATCTTTTTGCTGGATCTACTTCTGACTTTGGCTCAAAAACTGCACTGGCTGTCTTACAAAAAAACACCAGAGGAAAACCTGGGTTGACACGAGTCTATTAGTCACATTTAACAAATATTTATACCAGAATAACTCAGTTTAGCAGGTCATTTGCTTTATAGTAGTAATTCAAATGCTCATCACTTTACCACAGAATAGTTCTTCAAAATATATAAGTTTGTATTACAATTAATGAAAAATGATTTGAGATGTTATAACTAGTGTTGCGCGCGAATATTCGCAATGCGAATTTTATTCGCGAATATCGCATATTCGCGAATTCGCGAATATTCGCGAATATAGCGCTATATATTTGTAATTACGAATATTCGTTTTTTTTGTTTTTTTTTCACAGTACACATCACAGTGATCATCCCTCTCTGCTTACAGCTTGTGTGGTGTAAAGAAGGCTCTAATACTACAGTGTGAGACTGGTGTGCGAATTTTCGCATACGCGAAAATTTGCATATGCATATTTTCGCATATGCGAATTTTGGCTTATGTTGATTTTTGTAGATGCTAATTTTCGCATATGTAAATTTTCGCATACGCGAATTTTCGCGTATGCGGAAATAAAACGGGAATATTACGAATATGCGAATATTCGCGAATATATGACGAATATTCATCCATATATTCGCGAATATTCGCGAATTCGAATATGGCCTATGCCGCTCAACACTAGTTATAACTTTAATATAACAGTTTTTCCTGAGCTGTACTCGAGCTACTAACAAAATAAACTGCAGTTTAGCTGGAACACAGCGTGTCTGGCTGATTGACTGGGTATCGTCCTTGTGCTTGTGTGATTAGAAGTGGTATTTGGGTATACTGGGGGAGATTTATCAAAGGCTTTCCAGAGGGAAAGTTGCCAAGTTGCATACGGCAACCAATCAGATCGCTTCTTTCATAAAAAAAAAAAAAAAAAAGGCCTCTGAAAATTGAAAGAAGTGATCTGATTGGTTGCTATGGGCACTTTGACAACTTTTCCTCTGGACAGGTTTTTATAAATGTCCCGCACTGAGTATAACAAAGCATTAGACAAGAGATCAGAAGATCCCATTATAACGTCCTCCAGAGGGACTGAACAAATTAAAATTAAATTAAAAGTTTATTTAAAAAAAAAATGCACAGTTAAAAAAATATTCAAATAGTTTTATTTTGTAAAGGTGTAAAAAAAAATA
Organism: Hyla sarda; assembly: GCF_029499605.1. Taxonomy (NCBI): domain Eukaryota; kingdom Metazoa; phylum Chordata; class Amphibia; order Anura; family Hylidae; genus Hyla; species Hyla sarda. Next base: position 65,176,734 of record NC_079193.1, read on the forward strand.
CACACATTTATGGTATCATCACGATCGCAACAACTAGAGCAAATATAAAAATATTTAAAGGGTATAAAAAAATCTAAATTATAGAATTTCTTTTTTCCACTCTCCCTCTTTCTAAGAAAAATATTAAAAGTGAAACAACAATTACCGTATTTATCGGCGTATAACACGCAATTTTTAGGCTAAAATTTTTTGCCTAAAGTGTATGTGCGTGTTATACGCCGATACACCCCCAGGAAAGGCAGGGGGAGAGAGGCCGTCGCTGCCCGCTTCTCTCCCCCTGCCTTTCCTGGGGTCTAGAGCCCTGCTGCCGGCCCTTCTCTCCCCCTGGCTATCGGCGCCGCTGCCCATCCTGTCCCCCTGACTATCGGTGCCGGCGCCCCATTGCCGGCGCTGATAGCCAGGGGGAGAGAAGCGGCGCCGACAGCCAGGGGGCAGCGGCACCCATTGCCGGCGCCGCTGCCCCGTTGCCTCCCCCCATCCCTGGTGGCATAATTACCTGTTGCCGGGGTCGGGTCCGCGCTGCTTCAGGCCTCCGGCGTGCGTCCCCTGCGTCGTTGCTATGCGCTGCACGGCGCGGCGAATGACGTCATATTCCAGATAGATTATTTTAAACTTGCAGTCCATCACACACTTGGTGCAGATTTGGACCCCTAGTGGTGGGATTTTCAAAGGAGTTTCTCTTTAATAAAATTTGAATTTTATTTAAAAAAAGTATATTAGAAAAACGATTGTTTTGCCACGATGTACAACTTATACATATTTGACAGTGTTGATTTAAATACACCATTATATTTTACACTGTGTGAAACTAGCCTAAGAGCTATAAAGATGTGTTCAAATATAAAACATTTGTTGCATAGATTTCTTTTAGATTTCTTTTTCTTTTAAGGTTATTTATACAAATTCTTGCATTTCTAGAAATGGAACAGATGCTCATGAGCAGATTTGCTAGAAACTAGTTTTGCTTGCTGTCTCATTGTAAGGGCTGAGGCTTTTTTTAAATGTAGTATTTTGGTCAGTATTTTTAACCAAAAGCAGGTATTGGTTCAAAAGACAGAAAAAGATGGAAATCTTTATATTATAGTTCTTCTCTGTGTCAGTTCTACTCCTGCTTTTGGCTACAATAAAACAAAATAAAAACATTTGACCAAATACTATGGGGAAAAGGAGACTTTTTTCTGCTAAACAACTAATATTCTGTATAATTATAGGTAAAATGATTTAAAGAGTAAAGGTTATTTGCATTGTATCAAACTATACCTAACTATATAACCTGTATAATATTAATAACAGTATAATATAGGAATAAATTACTGTATATGGGGTTACAATGTTTCCTTCAGATATCGACTACAACTTTGGTAATACAATATTTTATTAGAAAATTATGTCTCCCATTATTTTCATAAAACATCTTATTTTTGTTGGCCGATGTCTATTCACATGCTGGAATTCCGCCTCAAATTAAAGGGGTACTAACGTGGAAAACTTTTTTTTTTTTTTAATCAACTGGTGCCAGAAAGTTAAACAGATTTGTAAATGACTTCTATTTAAAAATCTTAATCCTTCCAGTACTTTTTAGGGGCTATATACTACAGAGGAAATGCTTATCTTTTTAGATTTCTCTGATGTCATGACCACAGTGCTCTCTGCTGACCTCTGCTGTCTATTTTAGGTACTGTCCGGAACAGCATATGTTTGCTATGAGGATCTTCTCCTGTTCTGGACAGTTCTTAAAATGGACAGCAGAGGTCATTAGAGAGCACTGTGGTCATGATATCAGAGAAATCTAAAAAGATAAGCATTTCCTCTGTAGTATATAGCCCCTAAAAAGGACTGGAAGGATTAAGATTTTTAAATAGAAGTAATTTACAAATCTGTTTAACTTTCTGGCACCAGATGATTTAAAAAAATGTTTTCCATCCTTTAACCCCTTAACCCCTTAAGGACCAAGGGCGTACAGGTACGCCCTTGGTCCTGCTCTCCTGATATAACGTGGGGTTACACAGTAACACCGCGTCATATCACGGCGGGCCCGGCGTCATAGTGAAGCCAGGGCCTGGCGTCATAGTGAAGCCGGGACCCGCCTCTAATAGCGTGCAGCGCCGATCGCGGCGCCGCATGCTATTAACCCTTTAGCCGCGCGCTCAGAGCTGAGCCGCGCGGCTTAAAGTGAAAGTGAAAGTTGCCGGCTAGCTCAGTCGGGCTGTTCGGAATAGCCGCGGCTAATCGCGGCTTCTCGAACAGCTGACAGGACAGCGGGAGGGCCCCTACCTGCCTCCTCGCTGTCCGATCGCCGAATGACTGCTCAGTGCCTGAGATCCAGGCCTGAGCAGTCATGCGGCAGAATCGTTGATCACTGGTTTCTTATGAGAAACCAGTGATCAATGATGAAGATCAGTGTGTGCAGTGTTATAGGTCCCTATGGGACCTATAACACTGCAAAAAAAAGTGAAAAAAAAAAGTGAATAAAGATCATTTAACTCCTCCCCTATAAAAAGTTTGAATCACCCCCTTTTTCCAATAAAAAAAAACACAGTGTAAATAAAAATAAAAATAAACATATATGGTATCACCGCATGTGGAAATGTCCGAAATTATAAAAATATATAATTAATTAAACCGCTCGGTCAATGGCGTGCGCGCAAAAAAATTCCAAAGTCCAAAATTGTGCATTTTTGGTCACTTTTTATATCATTTAAAAATGAATAAAAAGCGATCATTGATAAGTACTATCAATGCAAAAATGACACGTTAAAAACTTCAGATCACGACGCAAAAAATGAGCTCTCATACCGCCCCATACACGGAAAAATAAAAAAGTTATAGGGGTCAGAAGATGACAATTTTAAACGTATTAATTTTCCTGCATTAAGTTATGATTTTTTCCAGAAGTCCGACAAAATCAAACCTGTATAAGTAGGGTATCATTTTAATCGTATGGACCTACAGAATAAAGATAAGGTGTCATTTTTATCGAAAAATTTACTACGTAGAAACGGAAGCCCCCAAAATTTACAAAACGGCGTTTTTTTTTTCAATTTTGTCGCACAATGATTTTTTTTTCTGTTTCACCGTAGATTTTTGGGCAAAATGACTGATGTCATTACAAAGTAGAATTGGTGGCGCAAAAAATAAGCCATCATATGGATTTTTAGGTGCAAAATTAAAAGAGTTATGATTTTTTAAAGGCAAGGAGCAAAAAACCAAAATGCAAAAACGGAAAAACCCCCGGTCCTTAAGGGGTTAAGGACTCAGGGTTTTTCCGTTTTTGCACTTTTGTTTTTTCCTCCTTACCTTTTAAAAATCATAACCCTTTCCATTTTCCACCTAAAAATCCATATTATGGCTTATTTTTTGCGTCGCCAATTCTACTTTGCAGTGACATTAGTCATTTTACCCAAAAATGCACCGCGAAACAGAAAAAAAAATCATTGTGGGACAAAATCGAAGAAAAAACGCCATTTTGTAACTTTTGGGGGCTTCCGTTTCTACGCAGTGCATATTTCGGTAAAAATTACACCTTATCATTATTCTGTAGGTCTATACGGTTAAAATGATACCCTACTTATATAGGTTTGATTTTGTCGCACTTCTGGAAAAAATCATAACTACATGCAGGAAAATTTATACGTTTAAAAATGTCATTTTATTTTTCCACGTACAGGGCGGTATGAGGACTCATTTGTTGCGCCATGAGCTGAAGTTTTTATCGGTATGATTTTTGTTTTGATCGGACTTTTTGATCACTTTTTATTCATTTTTTAATGGTATAAAAAGTCACCAAAATACGCTTTTTTGGACTTTGGAATTTTTTGCGCGTACGCCATTGACCGTACGGCTTAATTAATTATATATTTTTATAGTTCGGACATTTATGCACGCGGCGATACCACATATGTTTATTTTTATTTTTTTTACACTGTTTTATTTTTTTTATGGGAAAAGGGGGGTGATTCAAACTTTTATTAGGGAAGGGGTTAAATGACCTTTATTAACAATTTTTTTTACATTTTTTTTGCAGTGTTATAGGTCCCATAGGGACCTATAACACTGCACACACTGATCTTTTACACAGATCACAGGCGTGTATTAACATGCCTGTGATCAGTGTTATCGGCGCTTTACTGTTCCTGTCTGGATCTCAGGCACGGAGCAGTCATTCGTCGATCGGACACCAAGGAGGCAGGTAAGGGCCCTCCCGGTGTCCGGTCAGCTGTTCGGGACGCCGCGATTTCACCGCGGCGATCCCGAACAGCCCGACTGAGCAGCCGGGTCACTTTCACTTTCGCTTTAGAAGCGGCGGTCAGCTTTGACTGCCGCTTCTAAAGGGTTAATACTGCACATCGCCGCGATCGGTGATGTGTGGTATTAGTCGCGGGTTCCTGCTGTTGATGAGCGCCGGGACCGACGCGATATGATGCGGGATCGCGGCGCGATCCGGCTTCATATCACGGGAGCCGGCGCAGGACGTAAATATACGTCCTGCGTCGTTAAGGGGTTAAAGCCCATAGACTTCTATGGGATTCCGCACTCCCATTCAACCTTCTGAAATTCCGCAAGCGGAATTTCAGAAGATTGAATTGGAGTGCAGAATCCCATAGAAGTCTATGGGCTTTAATTTGAGGTGGAATTCCGCAAGCAGAATCCCACAGTGTGAATAGACCCTAAGTAAAGCTTTATCAGCTAAAACCCCACTGATCTACACTGATCTACACTACACTTTCCACAACTAGGACAGTGTTACAAATGAGACAATTTGTTGACATTGTGATATTTTTTTTCCTCCCTTTCGTTTTTCCAGATAACAATCATTACTACAAAAGGCTCATGCATTTAAGTCACGAGTACTGAATGTATTGTGTGAAAAAATGAAATGTATTTTAATTCCCTGTGTTATGGATATGTTCCCCTTTTGATGCAATTAAATGATTAGGGATTTGTAATGTCTGGGACGAGGTGGATTTGTTAGTCTCACGTTCGAAGACTTGTAGCATAATTAATTACAACCCTGGATCAACCTAACAGCTCCTATTGATTTCTACTATGCTTGACTAGTAATTACTTATGCTCTTGTTTCACTCTTAAAATAAAGTTATTTCTGTAGGGCAGACACAGTTTCAAATATATTCTCCGTAGCTGAAATATTAAATTCCACAGGAGAATAAATGTAAAATGAAAATCAAACAGCAATATTTCAGTAACATCAACAACAATAATCAAATTTGTTGACACTAAATAGAAAGTATTTCACTGTGTAGAATAAATTCTTGCTGAAGGTGGCATAGATGTACAAGGTTGGGGGGGCACATTTCATGATGCCCCTACCATGTGCAGACTTGAAATTAAGTTAACTTATAGGTAACCTGTCACATTTAAGATGCTATCCAATTTGGAGGCATCATGTAATAGAACAAGAGGTGCTGAGTAGTTTGATACAGTATCTCACATTGGTGAGTCCATCCCTTATATTATATACAGTATCTCCCGTAAGGGAGTCTACCCCTCACATAAGGGAGTCTACCCCTCATATTATATATACAGTATCTCCCATAAGGGAGTCTACCCCTCACATTATACACAGTATCTCCCATAAGGGAGTCCACCCCTCACATTATATATATATATATATATATATATATATATATATATACAGTATCTCGCATAAGGGAGTCTACCCCTCACATTATATACAGTATATCCCATAAGGGAGTTTACCCCTCACATTTTATATATATATATATATATATATATATATATATATATATATATATATAAATATATATATATATATATATATATATATATGGGAAATTTGTTCCTTACCTGAAATTTCCTTTTCCTGGAGTCCATAGGCGGCACACCATGGGTTAACTTTCCTTCTAACCCAAGAACAGAAGACATGTTAAGCAGTATGCTAATACAGAAACAAGGTATTTAGACCTAATTAGTAAATAATTAGACAACCCCTAGCTAAAATAGGGTACAAAATACCCCACAAACCAGAGAACACTTGTATAGTATGCAGCAATAAGAGAATTTATTTAGGGAGGGATAAAGTTGTGCCGACTATGGACTCCAGGAATAGCAAATTTCAGGTAAGGAACAAATTTCCCACTTCCTGGTCATCCTACGGCGGCACACTATGGGACTTGTAAAGCAGTCCAGGTAACAAAAGATAAAGGGAGGGGAATGAAATGCTACTAGCTCCTTGATTCGCACTTGCACCAAAAACTGAACCCTCAGTGGCAGAGATGTCCAGCCGATAATGCTTCATGAAGGTTGTTGGTGACGCCCAGGTTGCCGCCCGGCAAATTTGGTCTAAAGGAACGTGGAACTTTTCCGCCCAGGAGGCTGCTGTTGAGCGTGTTGAGTGAGCTCTTAGACAAAGACGCGATGTTGAACCTTCCAACTCGTAGCAACACTGAATGGTGTCTCTGACCCACCTGGCCAAAGAGGCTTTACTAGCTTTCTTCCCTTTCTTAGCCCCTTAGAATAGGACGAAGAAGGCTTCCGATGTTCTAAATGACGTGGTCCTCTCTAGGTATGTCAGAACCGCTCTTCTTACATCTAAGAGGTGTAGTTCTTTACCATCTTTCTCCAACAAGGCTGGTAGGACCAATTCCTGGTTTAGGTTTTGAACTAATGGCACTTTAGGAAGAAAACCTGGCATTGTTCTGAGGATTACCGCGTTGGGTACAATTCTCAAGTACGGCTCTTTACATGATAAGGCTTGTAGTTCGCCAATTCACCTGGCTGAGGTAATTGCAATCAGAAAAAGTGTTTTCAGAGAAAGCCATTTTAGGGATGTAGGATGTATTGGTTCAAATGGATCTTCACACAACCTTTTTTAGGACTAACGGTAAATCTCAAGACAGTAGTGGATGACAATATGGTGGTCGCAGTTTCCTCAGACCCCTGAAGAATCTGGATATGATGCTGGAGCTTGAAAAGAGACCATTCAGAAGAGCATTAATCGCTGTTACCTGCACCTTTAGGGTGTTAGGTTTTAGACCTTTTTCAAATCCTTCGTTGAAGGAAGAGCGAAAGAGTGGTCGTCTCAAAGGGATTTAGCAGTTTCCTAGAACACCAACTTGAGTAGAGGTGCCATATTCGTGCATAGATTTTAATAGTTGTCGGTTTTCTAGAAGCCATCAATGTGTTGATTACATTGGAGGCAAAGCCTTGTTCTTCCAGCCCATGTTGTTCAAATTCCATGCCGTCAGGTTCAGGCTGCCTGGGTCGGGGTGAAGGAGGCCTCCTTGAAGCAGGAGATCTACTTTAGGAGGGAGCTTGAAGAAGTCTCCTTTTGATGTTTCCCACGCGAGTTGAAACCATGCCCGTCGTGGCCAGAAGGGCATGATCACTATAGCATGGACTTTTTCGTCAAGGATTTTCCTGAGCATCTGAGGGATTAACGGAAGAGGAGGGAAGGCGTAAATGAACATCCCCTTCCAAGTTATCGTCAGACCGTCCACTGCGAAGGGGTGTCCGGCTCGAGAGAGAAAGCAGAACTGCAGTTTCCTGTTCTCTTGAGAGGCAAAGACATCCATCATCGGCAGTCCCCATTTCTCCACCAGCATTCTGAATATTTTCGGGTTGAGTCCCCATTCTCCCTGCAAGATATTGCTTCTGCTCAGCCAATCGGCCCTGGAATTCTGTATCCCTCTTACATGTACTGCTGAGATGGAGAGCAGATTCTTCTCTGCCCATTTCACCATTCGTGTACACAGCTTTTGAAGCTCTTTGCTTCTGGTGCCGCCTTGCTTGTTTATATAAAAAACAGCTGGAAGGTTGTCCGACTGAACCTGTACATGGTGAGTTTTCAGAGTCCCTCTGAAGTGTTTCAGTGCTAAGAAGATCGCTTTCATTTCCTTGAAATTGGAAGATTTCATTGTTTCTTTCTTCTTCCAGACTTTCTGCACCCACAAACTTCTGACATGGGCACCCCAACCGTAAGCGGAGGCATCCGTAATGAGGACTATCGGTTGGGGACATATCAGACTTTTGCCCTGGAGGAAACGGAGAGGATTCAGCCACCACAGAAGATCTTTCTTGAGTTTCCTCGAAAGATGAATAGAGGAATCCAGGGACGATTGAGACTTGTCCCATCTGGACAGGATGTGTGATTGGAGACTCCTGAAGTGAGATTTCGCCCACAATACTGCATCTATTGATGATGTTAATAGTCCCAGCATCTTCATGGCATGTCGAATCGTGCATGACCGGAGACTCAATAGAGTTTGAAGATTCTGGAAGATGTTGATCGACCTCTCTTCCGATAAAAACAACCTCATCTTGTTGGAGTCCACTAGGAATCCCAGAAAGGTAATCCTTTATGTGGGTATTAAGTGTGACTTGTTGGGGTTTATGAGAAAACCATGGTTGTTCAGAACTTCCATTGTTACTTGAAGATGACTGAGGAGAAGTTTTTTTGACCGGGCTTTGATAAGCCAGTCGTCCAGGTATGGTGTCACATGAATGCCCAGTAGTCTGAGATGGGCTACCAGAACTACCACTACTTTTGTGAAAACCCTGGGTGCTGACGTTATCCCGAAGGGAATACAAGTAAACTGAAGATGCCGGATATGACCATGACTCTTCACTGCTATGCGAAGAAACCTCTGGTGAGATGGTCGGACCGGGATATGCAGATAGGCATCCTGGAGGTCCAGTGATGCCATATAATCCCCTTCTTGGATGCCTAGGACTGCTGACTTTATCGACTCCATTTTGAATCGCTTCTTCACAAAGAATTTGTTGAGATCCGACAGGTCTATGACTAATCTCCAGTCACCGCTGGACTTTGGTACCGCAAAGATGGGGGAGTAGAACTCCGTTCTTTCTTCTCCTACTGGAACTTCTTCTAACGCTTTTTTGAGAAGAAATTGATGGATTAGATCCGAGACTACTGCAGAGGCTCGATTTATCATAAACCTGTCTGGAGGGATTGACTGAAGTTCTAGGGAATATCCGTTCGCCACTGTATCTGACACCCAGGCATCTGAGAAGGTTTGGGACCAGGTATTCGCAAAGGCTTGAAGACTGCCTCCCACTGGGTGCAGTTGTATCCTGGCGTCATTGGTCCTTGTCTTTCCGCAGAAATGGCTTCTTTTTCAAAGCTGCGGAATCCTGTTTCTTAGGGTATTGACGTCTTGCACCACTTTGGCAAAAATTCCCCCTTCTTCTGAACGGACTCGAGTATCGACTCCTTCTGACTGGGTTCCCATTTCTACCAGATCTTTTCTCTTCATATGGAAAGTATTCACCTTTATCTTTCCTTAGGGACTTCAGTATGCCCTTTAATTGGGGACCAAATAAAGAGGAGGGGTGAAACGGGAGCTTCACGAAGCTGCTTTTGGAAGATATGTCTCCCCCCAGTTCTTGATCCACAACGCTCTTCTAGTCGCGTTGGATAATGCCAAGGTTCTAGAAGAGAACTTCATTACGTCTAGTGGGGCGTCACATAGAAATTCCGTCGCAGATTTTATCAGCGGGAAGCTCTTCAGGAGGTCTTTCTGGGAAACACCATCCTTAATATCCCGAGCCAGATCTGACACACAAATTCGTAGGGCCCTAGCGACAGGCAGTGAAGACGCCGCTACTTTGGCTACTGCGGCTGCTGATACATACGATTTTTTGCATAGTAAATCTGCCTTTATTCCATCGGATCCGACAGTAAGGGGGATTCCTCGGACGGAAAAATAGCTTTTTTTTGTTAGACGGGCTTACGCTAAGTCCACCTTGGGTGGATTTTCTCATTCTTCGTAGGCCGCTGAGGATAATCTGTAGGTGTTGCTTAGCCTAGAACCAGGATCAGTATGTTTTTCTGGTTTCAACCAGTCTTTCCAAAATCAGTCTTTAATAATGGGGTGCAATGGTAACATCCTATCATTAGAGGGTGGGAAAAAATACAGCTGGTCTCTCTGAGATTTTTGAGAGACATCCTCACTGCTTTCCAGGACCTCTTTGGTCGCCGAAATCAAGGTGTGCACTTTATCCGGAATCTCAGCCTCTTTGATTATTATCAGCTCAGAGCTGCTTGAATCATTAGAGTTGGATGACGAAGATGAAGAGGAAGACGGCTCCCTATGAGATGTTTTGTGCTTCTTAACACTCATAGAAGCTTTAACTTCCGAAAATGTGGAGGGCAATTCCATTTTCAGCCACCCGAGAAAGGCTTTAGGTTCCATAGGTTGCGCAGAAGCGTGCGGAGGTGTAGCACATAATGAACAGATATCATTCTGCCATTCATTAGGTAAGGGTTGCTGACACTTCACACATGCTCTATGGTGAGATTTCCTGGACCTTTTCTTTCCAGATCGAGACATCTAAGGGAGGAAAAAAGGTTTACTAGGGATACTTTATGGGTCACTCAGGGAGCTTATGGCAAGGCTTTGTAGTCCCCTTAGCTCTGCCAACTGAGAAGTCTGCTGCTTAGGTTAAGCGCAGCTTCCCAGTGGCAGAGTCTCTCTTTTATGCGCTGTTAACTTAGCGCACGCGCATTGTGCACATCCGCCACGGGCTGCGGCTGTGCACAAAATGAGTCTCTGCAGCTCAGGCCGGAAGTCCCCCTGCGTGTGCGCGTCCCACATAAAAGGATCACTGACAACACTTGGGACGTGCAGCGCGATGCCGGCATGTATCCTCAGGCGGGCGCGTATTTTGGCACTTACTTGTGTGTCACCGGAGACCCGAGACCACAGATTAACACCACTGGCGGGGCAAATGTTCTCCTGAATCGCTGACAGCGCTGGAGCCCGCTTTATTATAGCCCAGAAGGCAGGTACCGGTGGAGGGAGGGGGAGACAGTCAGACAACTAGGGGAGCCCCTAGTACATGACCCCAATTCACCCCAGGGACCCCAGAAGCCTGAGGGTTTGGGGCCTTGCTTCTGTAGGAATCTTCTGTCTTCTCAGAAGAAAATAAAATATAAATGTTCTCTGGTTTGTGGGGTCTTTTGTACCCTATCCTAGCTAGGGATTGTCTAATTATTTACTTTATTTACTTTATTACTATATATTTTATGTCTAATTACCTTGTTTCTGTATTAGCATACTGCTTAACATGTCCTCTGTTCTTGGGTTAGAAGGAAAGTTAACCCATGGTGTGCCGCTGTAGGACGACCAGAAAAAAAAAAAAATATATATATATATATATATATATATATATATAAGTATCCAAAAAAAGGCAAGAAGCGGCACTCCAGCATTCAAAGTAAAAAAGTAGTGCTTTTTATTCACCCATCATGTCAGCAACGTTTCAACCCTCTCAATGGGGTCTTTTTCAAGTGTTACGCTTGAAAAAGACCCCATTGAGAGGGTTGAAACGTTGCTGACATGATGGGTGAATAAAAAGCACTACTTTTTTACTTTGAATGCTGGAGTGCCGCTTCTTGCCTTTTTTTTGGATACTTACAAATTTGGAAGCCTGTGGTCTGGGCTTGGGCTCGCTGAGCACCCGCTGGTTGTCTTCATTGTGCCACTTCCACATCTGCTATTTGGATTATATATATATATATATATATATATATATATATATATATATATATATATATACAGTATCTCCCATAAAGGAGTCCACCACTCACATTATATACAATTTCTCCCATAAGTGAGTCCACCCCTCACATTATATACAGTATCTTACATTAGTGAGTCCGCTCCTCACATTTGAGACCTTTTTGACAAGGTTTAGACCTAAATGGTTGTTTGTTGAGTTATTTTGAGGAGACACAACATTAAAGACTGTAATACAGGTTGTGCACTCACTACTTTACACTGTAGCAGAGGATCATTGCTTTAGTGTTGTCACATAAATCTCTCCACTAAGCATTCAATGGGCAGTCTTATTTCATGACTAAGAGCTCTCCCTATATGTATACTTATACACAAACAGCTGTCAGTCACTGATAGGACCACCCATTTGACTACTTAGCCCAGAATCATCAGATATTTTTATGAAAAAAGGACTAGTTATCCTGTAACCTTTCCCACAAAACGATCTTAGAATTGAAAAAGTGATGTTGGACTTTATCTCAGAAGCCACAGAACAAAACATCCCTCAGGTCAGGACAAAGCTGGTACCAGGGTGTCTTTGTAAGTTTCTCACATTAACCAAACTTGTTCCTACATGTCCTTGGGTTGACTTACGCTCATGCTTCCTCTCTAGTTCTACTCCTATCTTAACTCAATTCCATATTACCTAATTGGGTAACATGATTTTGTTTGTTTTTCTTTTATCAGAAAACCACACTTCTTTACACAGTTGTTCAGAACATTATTTGACTCTCCAGTTTGGGCTATTTTAAGAAGCAACTACACTTACTGTGTGTGTAAAGGTATGCCAGAAATCTTATTGAGAAGCTACATCCAGCCATGGGTTTATTTTTACCCCTCATTTAGCTGCTGAAAGATTGGCTTCAAAATGATTGTAAAACTTGAGGTTACATTTGACCTATCACCATTCCAAACATGTCTGTCTGGTAGAACTCACATCTCGTTTACTATTATTTTAGTATATTTCCAGTAAATATCAGGATAATATTAACAAGGTATTGTCCCCTATTACAGTTTTGTACAACATAGAGGCATATTACAGATAACTACTTTTGAGGCTAGAGTTGAGCAAACTTTTGAAAAGTTTGGTTCCCGGACTCGCCAAACTTTATGAACATCATGAATTCGGTTTGGCTCGTTGGGCTCAAACGCTGTCTAGCATCTCTAAACCGCTGTCTAACACAGAGTGTATTTAAGTAGTTTTAAAGTGTTTTCAAGGATCATATATGGCGACATGCGGTAACCCAGGGTTACTAGTCAAGCTCACCCATTTTTTAGGCTTATTCACACCAAAATAAAGTGGCATAAAGTATCCCTGGTTGTCGGTAGATGCCTGCCAGTGTTAATATGCACACAGAGGCATGGGAAGATGCTGTGGCTTTATCCCAGCGTGCAAAAAATTATCCTTTTCTTGAGAGCAGCAACAGATTCTTAGTCTAGCAAGTGAAGAAGCAAGCATGGATTTTTCAAAGTTTTCCAATAATTATCCCTTTTTTGGAAGTAGTAACAGGCTCATAGTCTAGCAAGTGAAGAAGCAGGCATGAATTTTTCCAAGCGTTCCAAAAATTATCCCTTTTTGGAAGTAGTAACATGTTCTTAATCTAGCAAGTGACGAAGACAGCATTGATTTTTCCCAGGGTGCCAAAATTATCCCTTTTTTGCGAGAAGTAACAGGTTCTTAGTCTAGCAAGTGAAGAAGCTGTGAGAGTAGGGCCTTACAGGGGAAATTTTTACCCCCACCGGTTACATTGGACCATATGTTGTTCCCTTACACCTTTTAGAGGTCTTTGCATCACATCAATACTTGGTGGTGTATGTGGCACATGGTGTTTTTTGCACACCTTTCCTTTTGTTTGACTTTCAAAAAATTATATATATATATATATATATATATATATATATATATATATTGTATCCTAAGAAAAGTCACATTTTAGCTAATGCATATCCTCAATACTTACTAGTGGTCTGACACCTCTGTGCCCTACACATATGGTATTCTGGAGGGGCACTGAGACTTGTTCGTGCAGTGAAGGCTGAGGACACAGTGGAAGATGAGGAGACGGAGTCGCACACTGTGGCAGGAACAACATTCACTGACTGTAGTTACAGCTCCACATGTCGGCGCTGCTGTGCACTTTGGTAAACACTGACAGGCTCAAGGACTGGCCCACCATCAGCAGCACCATCAACTCGGACAGGAGCACATTCAGCTTCTGCACCATTGGATTAGTGGATGCATACTGTTGTCTCTTGGACATGGCTTTGATTGATTGCTGGTGGAATGACTGACCCAAAGTAGGAGGAGCAGGAGCATCTGGAGCGACAGATGATTGGTATGACACACAGCTCCCTTCAGTTGAGGTGGTGGAGCCTTGGCTGGCTGAAATAGGGAGTGGCATACCAATGGGTTATGCAGCAGGCTGGACCACAACATCGGAGCCATGGTTCTCCCAGGCCGCTTTATGGTGATGCTGCATATGTTGATGTAGAGCCGGGGTGCCAATATTGGGACCCTGGCCATGTTTCACCTTCTGCTGACACATCTTGCCTGTGGCCAGGTTAACATCCTCCGGATGCTTGATGAAAAACTGCCACACCACCGAGAAGCTGATTTTCCCACCAACAGTCCGCACTGATTGACTGCTACTGCCGCCGACTCCAGGAACCCCTGTGCGACTACCTCCCGGGAAGGTAGGCTGCCGCGAAGCAGATTTTCCACTTCTGCCACCATGCTGACTGACAACCATGCTACCACCTTGCTGGCTCAGCTGCTGCCTCATGGGCAACCTGCAACCCTCTTCTCCTGATGATGATGAAACCCCTTCTGCACCCGGCTCCCAAGTGCAATTGGCTTCATCATCATCAAGTTGTGTCTGCACGTCACTGATGCCTCCTTAGGTTCCTCAACAGTGTCAGCTTCAGGAGCCTGAATGCTCGCAACACCACCTCCCACGCCACTCTCCTCATCACTACTTGCCTGCCTGCAGAGGAAGTGGCAGATATCTCGCCAACTTCTTGGCTGGGCAGTATCTGCTGACTGTCCTCTAGTAGATCGTCCTCCTTAAATAGTCGAGCTGAACCCAAAACATAAGATACTTCTGTGGGGGAGGGAACAGTGTAGGACAGAGGCAATAGGAGGACAGGGACTGCTCCCAGGCCATGCCAACTGAGGGTTGTGTCTGAGGAACCCACCGACTGTTGACTGGGGGTGTCAGATGTAATTTGTGATGAAGTGGATGACAGTGTTAGCCAATCAATGATGGCAGATGGGTTACTGAGACACGACCGCTAGCTGATAACGGTAGCTCAGGCCTCTCACTGAGACTCCTGCTGCAACTTGCCCCTAGTTTGCTGCGACCTCTGCCTGATTAAGTTAGGCCTCTGCCACTTCTCTGTGCACATCCTGGCACTTCTCTGCCTGACATACTTAATGCATATATGAGGGGGAGTACAATACGCTCCACTACACTTAAAACAGTATTTGTCTACAACCCCTGCAGGTGTGTACTTTTGGCTGGCCTTTTACAGTATCTAGGCCCATAAGACTTTAACAGGAACAAAATGGTACACCACTTAGATATACGCACAGGTTACACTAAATAGAGGACAATAAGCTTTTAGTGTTCTGCTCACCCTAACTCGCTGACTACTATTAGCTTTTCAGTCGTTGTACACATCAGTGCTGCAGCACACAATCGCTGTGTACTACACCCAAAATTGCACTTTCTCTCTCAATCTCACTCCCTTCCCTATAAGTGCTTCTAGGCTGGATTTGGGCTTGAGGTGAATCACTGCTCTCTGTCCCTCTCTCTCTGCAATAGAACGCTAATGTGACTGGGAGGTAAATCGCTGCTGTAAAAATGCTTTTCTGTGCAACACACACTGCTGTATGTCCCTCTTTCTGTATTAGAACACTGATGTGACTGGCTGCAAGATGGCTGCCAATTACATAGGGCTGTGACATCACACACAGAGGTGGCTGGCTGCTGATAGGCTGCATGCTGCATGTGATTCAGGGTCATCCCGCCAACCCTTGCTCCCGCCTTTCCAGGATTCCTTGCCCCATGTCCCATGTCCAATGTCCTTCCTTGTCCCATGCCCCTGGAGCCTGGACCACACTAAATGGAGTTTAATGAAGCGATACACACAATCGAATAGCAGCGATATTCACTTTCCCTGCAAATCAAATTTTTCCTGAAATTCGTAACAAATTCGGATTCGCCAGATTCGATTCGCTCATCCCTAATTTTAACATTAATAATACCTACAAATGGACAGGATTCAATAGTTCCAAAATCTGTGAATCCAACATTGCCTGTTTTTAGTAAGGAAGGAAGATTTAAAAAATTATTCATTTTGATATTTGGATATAGCTTCTTGGATATAGTGTATTGCTTCTGCAGGAAAGATTGGGTGAAAAGGAAAGGGGAGGAGTTTGTTTTAATGTGAAATCGAGTCTGAAGGCCGCACTGAGGGAGGATATATGGGAGGGAAACGATAATGTGGACTCATTATGGGTAGAAATATATGGCAATGAAAATAAAAAAATTCTGATAGGGGTTTGCTGTAAGCCACCAAACATAATGGAAGAGGCAGAAGATCAATTACTGAGACAAATAAACAAGGCAGCAAATCAGAATGATATGATAATAATGGGGGACTTTAACTATCCTGATATAAACTGGGAGACTGAGACCTAGGAATCTCATAAAGGAAACAGGGTTCTGACTACAGCTAAAGACAATTATCTGTCCCAAATGGTGCAGGGCCCGACCAGAGTGGGCACCCTACTGGACTTAATATTAACCAACAGACCTGACAGAGTAACTAATGTGCAAGTAGAAGGATACCTAGGAAATAATGATCATAATATAATACATTATAACTTGTTCTTCAAAAAGGGAAGCTCTCGAGGGGCCACAAAAACAATGAACTTTAGGAAGGCAAAGTTTGATCAAATCGGAGAAGCCCATAACAATATAAATTGGGATAATGTCCTCAAAAACAATATAAGAAAACCAATATGGATGAATAAAAATGTTAAGGGGGCAATAAATGACAAAAAAAAAGCATTTGAACTACTAAAACAGGACAGCAGTGAAGAAGCATTAAAAAGCTATAGAGAAAAATGTAAACATGTAAAAAACTAAAATAGAGACAGAGACTCATTGCCAAAGAGAGTAAAACTAACCCCAAAATGTTCTTTAACTATATAAATAGCAAAAAGGTTAAAAATGAAGGTGTAAATATATTAAACAATTTCTTCTCCACTGAATTCACCGAGGAAAATAAAATGGCAGGTGAAATACAGCAAGATAAGGTAAAATCCCCAGTACAGGTCACCTGTCTACAAAAAATCAAAATAGACCAGGACCAGATGGCATTCACCCCTGTATTCTTAAGTAATGTAATAGACAGACATCTAGGGACTCTATAGTAACAGGGACGGTTCCCCAGGACTGGCAAATGTGGTGCCAATATTTAAAAAGGGGTCAAAAGGTGACCCGGGGAATTCTAGGCCTGTTAGTTTTACCTCTGTTTTATGTAAATTGTTTGAGGGTTTTCTAAGAGATGCTATTTTGGAGTATCTTGATAAAAATAAATGTATGACTCCATTTCAGCATGGCTTTATGAGGGATTGGTCCTGTCAAACTAACCTGATCAGATTTTATGAGGAAGTGAGCTCCAGACTGCACCAGGGGGAATCGCTGAATGTCGTATATCTGGATTTTTCCAAAGCATTTGATACGGTGCCACATAAAAGATGTGTGCATAAAATGAGAAGGATTGGGCTGGGGGAGATTGTGTGTAAGTGGGTAAGTAACTGGCTCAGTGATAGGAAACAGGGTGTTTATTAATGGTAATTATTCTGATTGGGTGACTGTTACTAGTGGGGTACCACAGGGGTCAGTCTTGGGTCCTGTTCTATTTAATATATTTATTACTGACCTTGAAGAGGGGTTGAATAGTAAAGTAGCAATCTTTTCAGATGATACTAAAGTAAAGTAAAGCGGTAAACACTAGAGAGGACAGTGCACTGTTACAAATGGATCTGGATAGGTTGGAGGTTTGGGCTGGGAAGTGGCAGATGAGGTTCAACACTGATAAATGTAAGGTAATGTATATTGGGAGGAAATGTCCGGTCTGGGATTATGTATTAAATGGGAGAACACTTGGGACGAATGACGTGGAAAAGGACTTTGAAGTCTTAGTTAATAGTAAATTTAGCTGTAGTGACCAGTGTCAGGCAGCTGCTGCCAAGACAAATAAAATCTTGGGGTGCATCAATAGGGACATAGATGCCGACGACAAGGAAATAATTCTACCACTGTACTAATCACTAGTTAGACCACACATGGAATACTGTGTACAGTACTGGGCACCAGTGTATAATAAAGATTTAGTAGAGCTGGAGAGGGTTCAAAGACTGGCAACCAGAGGAATGGGAGGACTATAGTACCCAGAAAGATTATCAGAATTAGGGTTATTTAGTTTAGAAAAAGAAGGCTGAGGGGAGACCTAATAACTATGTATAAATTTATCAGGGGACCTTATAGAGATCTCTCCCATGACCTATTTATACCCAGGACTGTATCTATAACAAGGGGGCATCCTCTACGTTTAGAGGAAAGAAGGTTTCTACACTGGGTTCTTTACCGTAAGAGCAGTGAGACTGTGGAATTCTCTGCCTGAGGAGGTGGTCATGGCTAACTCGGTAAATAATTTTAAAGGGGTCTGGACGCATTTTTGGGCAGTAATAGCATTACAGGTTATGGATTCTAGATCTATAGAGACAGAAGGTTGATCCAGGGATTTATTCTAATTGCCACATTTGGAGTCGTTTTTTGCCTTTTTCTGGATCAACTCAGTACTGACTCATTAGGGTTATAGGTTGAACTTGATGGACTCTGGTCTTTTTTAAACTTTATGAACTATGTTACTATGTAAGTAATATTCATGTATTTATATATAAAATTTAAAAGGCGCATGTAAAATTGAACTGACTTGCTTGTCCACTAGATTTGTCAGACTATAGAACAGGAATTATGAAGATTTTACCTCAAACACCATACCTTGAAATTGAATCTTTACATTATAGTGTGGAAACATTTTGAGATTATAGTGTGTGATGTAAAATATCAAATGTTTATTCATTTGGAAGTGAGATTATCAAGAGCTTTATTTGTGTCTCTTTTTATCAACCGTATAAGTGATTGTACCATGTAAGAAAAAATAATATAAGTATGGCCTGAGAATTCAATATTATGTTATATGATGGTGGCGCATAAAGAGTTGCTTTCAGAGCCAAAACTATGTATAACAGTGACAGCAAAACATTAATTGTAACCAAAAATAAACTTAAATTACCTCAAAATGATTCTGCCAGGTGCAAATCTATGATTTTTTCAGAAAGCCGTTAAAGCACTTGGCTCGCTGTAGGAAGAAAATGAAATTGTTAATTATTTTATAATCTGAATATTATCATTGTTAGTTAAGGATAAAACTTTAAAAAAAATGTATCAGTAGCAGCATGCACAGTTGGTTTTGTTGTTCCACTGCTCCCAATATAGGTAATCTCAGTTTGGAAAAAAACACTGTAAAGCCTTATCATGCCTTATCTAAATGCACAATAGCACGATAATGTTTAGTACAGAGTGGTAAACAAACAAGTCTGCAGTACAGGAGGTTTAGTATACATAACTGAAAAGCCTGGATTAATTAAGAAACCCGTGATCCCTCAGTCATCTTCTAAACTCAAAAATTTATCTAAGATAATAATTTTAGAGGCGAGATGTTTTTTAATTACCTGATTATGTACAGACTTGCCATAACGAAAACTGTTAGGTCCTGATAAAGAGTCATTATGACGATAACAGAAAGAGGTTTGTATTACAGCACTGACCGGTTACTTGAAGTGAAGCGTTAATTTTTAATGTAAATTTGTTTTCCCTTAGTCCTAACAGAAACAAAAGTGGGGTGTTCTGCCCATGTGAAGCTGGCAGGACGGTGGAATTTTTTATTCCGCCCAAGTAATTAATTTTTTATTTCTCCCCTATAAAGGGCCTCATCCCCTTGGCCATATTGCTTAATAACAAGTAAAATAAACAAAAATTATGGGCAGGAAATTTGTGTGCTGCTGTTAGGACTAATGGAAAAAAATGATGTTAAAAATTAACGCTTCCCTTACGTCCTAACCAGCAGCACAAGTGGGGACTTAGCAAGTAACAACACAAATAGGGAGGGACTATGGGAGAGTTGCACTTAGGATGGATTGCCCAAAGGCCAACTCTTCCGAACATTTGGCATTAACCCTGTAATGACTATTAAAGGTATTATGAGTGCCCCAGGAGGCAGCAGCACAGATTTGTTCCAGAGGAATAGCTTTCCTTTCAGCAAAAGAAGTAGAGATGTCCCGAGTTGAATGGGCAGTGACAAAGGCAGGAGGAATTAACTCCTGGGCTACAAAAGCCTTCCGGATTGCTTCTTTAAAGGAAATCTGTCATCAGAATCACCCGCACTAAACCTGTTACACAGGCTTGTAGTGCGGGTGATCCTGATTAAAACGCTCCTTACCTGGTTAAAAATGGTTCAGCGCTTCTTAAGATATCTATATTTTTAGTTTTCTGTTATTCCCTGGCTTGGGACTCAGTGGGAGGTGTTATCATTTGGGACTCGGCTACACGTCATTCTAGCTGGGCGGAGCTGCCGCCCGGCTCATGAATATTCATGAACTTATCCTCCTGGTCTAATTATTCTTTCTCGGTCTGGTGTGGAGGGCCGCGCATGCGCCGCGTTTCGTACGCCTGGAAGCGGCGTTCTCCCCCCGGCTTCACTCAAGCTGCGGCCCTATACAAGTAAGAAGACGGGCTGCATGAGTGAAAAAACGGGGGTGGGAGGAAGGGAGGGACGGATGGTGTATTTATTCACAAACAGACCGAGAAAGAAGAATTAGACAAGGAGGATAAGTTCATGAATATTCATGAGCCGGGCGGCAGCTCCGCTCAGCTAGAATGACGTGTGGCCGAGTCCCAGATGATAACACCTCTCACTGAGTCCCAAGCCAGGGAATAACAGAAAACTAAAAAAATAGATATCTTAAGAAGCGCTGAACCATTTTTAACCAGGTAAGGAGTGTTTTAATCAGGATCACCCGCACTACAAGCCTGTGTAACAGGTTTAGTGTGGGTGATTCTGATGACAGATTTCCTTTAATCCATCTGCTCAGAGAGGGTTTAGAGGCTTTAAGACATTTTATCTTCCCTGAAAAGGAAACAAAAAGGTGTTCGGATCTTCTAAATTCTCCAGGTCTTGAGATATAAATTATGAGGATTCTTGAAATGTCCAAAGTATGATCTGCAAATTCCTCAGGAGAGGAGGGATTAGTACACAGAACTGGTAGGGATATGGCCTGATTGATGTTGGAGAAAGTTGGGACCTTAGGAACAAAGGTAGGTAAATATCTCAACAAGACTTTGTCCTGGAGAAAAAGTGTATAAGGTTCAAAAGCCGAAAGGGCCTGAAGCTCACCAATCCTTTTGGCTGAGGTTATGGCCAATAAGAAGGAGACTTTAAGGGACAAATACCTAAAGTCAACTTCTTCCAGAGGTTCAAAAGGGGGAGAGCATAACGCCTTAAGAACAGTAGACAAATCCCATTTGGGAATAGGTCTGAGAACACTAGGCTTAAGTTTTTCAGCCCCCCTAAGGAATCTTCTGATTAGGGGTTCTTGCGACAAAGATCTGCCTAGAGAGGCAGAAAGTGCTGAAACTTGAACCTTTAAAGTGGATGGGCTAAGACCCTTGTCAATGCCATCCTGAAGGAAATGTAGTACAGCAGAAAGAGGAGGATCTGAGGCTACTGCCTCTTTCGTAGCACACCATTGAAGGAAAATCTGATTTATCGTGGAATAAACTTTGTTTGTTGATTCTGCTCTAGAGTGGGCAATGGTTCTCAAGACCTCCGCAGGAAGCCCACTACCCAGTAGGGTCCTGTCAATCTCCAGGGTGTCAGATTGAGTCTCCTCAGATCTAGGCAGGAGCCTGTGTTGTAAGACACAAGGTTCTGCATGGGGGGAAGCCTCCAATAACACCCTTGACTCATCTTCAAGAGCTGGGTGAACCAGGACTTCTTGGGCCAGAATGGTATGATGGCTATCACTGAGGTCTGGTCTTGTCTGACTTTCATCAATACCTTCGGTATCATGGAAAGTGGAGGGAATATGTAGGCCAGCCTGAATCACCACAGTATTGTCCTCTTTGTAAAGAGAGCAAAACCTGTTCACCTTGGTGTTCAGACAAGTTGCCATGAGATCTATCCCTGGCACACCCCACCGTAGACTTACGCCTGTGGGAATTTTGGTCCCCGCCACATGACAGGCGGGGACTGGACGGGATGCCTGCTAAAATCATTCAGCAAGCATCCCGTGACAATGCCCAGGGAGGTCCTGAGACCACCCCCCCCCCTTTGTCGGCGATTGCTGCAAATCGACGGTCAACTCAGACAGGCTTGACAATGTAACCTGGATTGTCCTGGCACTATGGGGGCTTTGTAAACACTCTTGGCATTCAATTCTGAATGTGACCCCATTTTGGAAGCTACACCCTTCACATAATGTATTAAGGGTTGTAGTGAGCATTTATGCCCCACAGGTGTCTGACAGATTTTTGGAACAGTGGTCCGTGGAAATGAAAATGTAATTATTCATTTGCACAGCCCACTGTTTCAAAGATTTGTCAAATGCCAGTGGGGTGTAAATGCTCACTGCACCCCTTATTAGATTCTGTGAGGGGTGTAGTTTCCAAAAAGGAGATCACATGTGGGGGAGGTTTACTGTTCTGGCACCACAGGGGGCTTTGTAAACGCATATAGCCCCCGACATCTATTCCAACCAAATTCTCTCTTCAAAAGCTCAATGGCGCTCCTCCTCTTCTGAGCATTGTAGTGCGGCAGCAGAGCACTTGACGTCCACACATGGGGTATTTCCATACTCAGAAGACATGGAGTTAGAAATTTTAGGGGGCATTTTCTCCTATTACCCCTTGTAAAAATTAAAAATTTATGGAAAAAAACAGCATTTTAGTGGAAAAAAATAATTTTCATTTACACATTCGAGTTTAACGAAAAGTTGTCAAACACCTGTGGGGTGTTAAGGCACGCTGTACCTCTTATTACATTGCTTAAGGGGTGTGGTTTCCAAAATAGTGTGCCATGTATTTTTTTTCCCTGTTCTGGCACCATAGGGACTTCCTAAACGCAACATGCCCCCCAAAAACCATTTCAGCTAAATTTGCTTTCCAAATCCAAATGTTACTCCTTCTCTTCTGAGCATTGTAGTGTGCCAGCAGAGCACTTGAGGTCCACACTTGAGGAGCACTTGGGGTATTTCCATACTCAAAAGAGATGTGGTTACAAATTTTTGGGGACATTTTCTCCTATTACCCCTTGTAAAAATGTAAAATTTGGGGAAAAAATGCATTTTAGTGAAAAAAATTAATTTACACATCAAACTTTAACGAAAAGTCGTCAAACACCTGTGGGGTTTTTATCCCCTTAAGGACCAAGGACGTACCGGTACGTCCTTGGTCCTGCTCCCATGATATAACGCGGGGTTACACGGTAACCCCGCATCATATCACGGCGGGCCCGGCGTCATAGTGAAGCCGGGACCCGCCACTAATAGCGCACGGTGCCGATTGCAGCGCTGCGGGCTATTAACCCTTTAAAAGTGAAAGTAAAAACTGCCGGTTAGCTCAGTGGGCTGTTCGGGATAGCCGCGGCGAAATCGCGGCATCCCGAACAGCTTGCAGGACAGCCGGAGGGTCCCTACCTGCCTCCTCGCTGTCCGATCACCGAATGACTGCTCAGTGCCTGAGATCCAGGCTTGAGCAGTCAAGCGGCAGAATCATCGATCACTGGTTTACTATGAGAAACCAGTGATCAATGATAAAGATCAGTGTGTGCAGTGTTATAGGTCCATATGGGATAACAATGATCAGTATAAGAGATCAGTGTGTGCAGTGTTATAGGTCCCTATGGGACCTATAACACTGCAAAAAAAAAGTGGGAAAAAAAAGTGAATAAAGATCATTTAACCCCTCCCTATTAAAAGTTTGAATCACCCCCGTTTTCCCATAAAAAAAAACACAGTGTAGATAAAAATAAAAATAAACATATATGGTATCACCGCGTGCGGAAATGTCCGAATTATAAAAATATATCGTTAATTAATCCGCTCGGTCAATGGCGTACGAGCAAAAAAATTCCAAAGTACAAAATAGTGCATTTCTGGTCACTTTTTATATCATTTAAAAATGAATATAAACGATCAATAAGTCCTATCAATGCAAATATGGTACCGTTAAAACTTCAGATCACTGCGCAAAAAATGAGCCCTCATACCGCCCCATACACGGAAAAATAAAAAAGTTATAGGGGTCAGAAGATTTTTTTTCCAGAAGTACGACAAAATCAAACCTATATATGTAGGGTATCATTTTAATTGTATGGACCTGCAGAATAAAGATAAGGTGTCATTTTTACCGAAAAATTTACTACGTAGAAACGGAAGCCCCCAAAAGTTACAAAACAGCGTTTTTTTTTTCCAATTTTGTCGCACAATGATTTTTTTTTCTGTTTCACCATAGATTTTTGGGCAACATGACTGATGTTATTACAAAGTAGAATTGGTGGCGCAAAAAATAAGCAATCATATGGATTTTTAGGTGCAAAATTGAAAGAGTTATGATTTTTTAAAGGCAAGGAGCAAAAAACGAAAATGCAAAAACGGAAAAAAAAAACGGTCCTTAAGGGGTTAAGGCTCACTGGACCCCTTTATGTTCCTTGAGGAGTGTAGTTTCCAAAATAGTATGCCATGTGTTTTTTTGTTTGTTGTTGTTCTGGCACCATAGGGGCTTCCTATATGTGGCATGCCCCCCAAAAACTATTTCAGAAAAACTCACTCTCCAAAATCCCATTATCGCACCTTCCCTTCTGAGCCCTCTAGTCCACCCACAGAGCACTTGACATACACACGTGAGATATTTCCTTACTCGAGAGAAATTGGGTTACAAATTTTAGGGTGATTTCTCTCCTTTTACCTCATTTTATAATTCAAAAACTGGGTCTACAAGAACATGCGAGTGTAAAAAATGAAGATTTTGATTTCTCTGCTTCACTTTGCTGCTATTCCTGTGAAACACATAAAGGGTTGACACACCTACTGACTGAATGTCATTTTGAATACTTTGAGGGGTGCAATTTTTATAATGGGGTCATTTATGGGGTATTTATAATATGAAGGCCCTTCAAATCCACTTCAAAATTGAACTGGCCCCTGAACAATTCTGATTTTGAAAAGTTTGTGAAAAATTGGAAAATTGCTGCTGAACTTTGAAGCCCTCTGATGTCTTCCAAAAGTAAAAACCTGTCAACTTTATGATGCAAATGTAAACTAGACATAATGTATACGTAAATCAATATATTATTTATTCGGTATGTCTATTTTCCTTACAAGCAGAGAGCTTCAAAGTAAAAAAAAATGCAAAATTTTAAAAATTTTCATGACATTTTTCACCTAGAAATGATGCAAGTATCGACGAAAATTTACCACTAACACAAAGTACAATATGTCACGGAAAAACAATCTAGGTATCAGAATAAAAAGTAAAACTATCCCTGAGTTACTAATGTTTAAAGTGACAGTGGTCTGATGTGCAAAAAAATGCTGGGGTCTTTAACTCCTTCAGGACAAAGGGCGTACCTGTATGGCCCTCGTCCGATTCCGGTATTTAAAACAGGGTCACACCGTGACCCCGCATCACACCGGGTCGGTCCCGGCTGATAACGATAGCCGGGACCCTGGGCTAATAGCGTGCGGCACCGATCGTTGTGTCGCGCACTATTAACCCTTTAGACGCGGCGATCAAAGTTGATTGCAGCATCTTAAAATGAAAGTAAACACTTCCCAGAAGCTCAGTCGGGCTGATCGGGACTATTGCGATAAAATCGCGATGTCCCGATCAGCTAGAACGCGAGCAGAGACCACCTTACCTTGCTCCGTCGTGTCCGATCGGCGTTTGATTGCTCCAAGCCTGAGCTACAGGCTTGAGCACTCGAGCCCCTATCTCGCTGATCCATGCAAAGCTGATCCATGCAAAGGGATCAGGGTAAGAGATCAGTGTGTGCAGTGTTATAGCCCCCTATGGGAGCTATAACACTGCAAAAAAAAACTGGAAAAAAAAGTTTACAAAGGTCATTTAACCCCTTCCCTAACAAAAGTTTGAATCACCCCCCTTTTCCCATAAAAAAACAACTGTGTAAATAAAAAACTGTGTAAATAAAGTTATAGGGGTTAGAAGATGAGAATTTTTAACATATAAATTTTCCTGCATGTAGTTATGATTTTTTTCAGAAGTATGACAATATCCAACCTATATAAGTAGGGTATCATTTCAACCGTATGGACCTACAGAATAAAGATAAGGTCTTATTTTTACTGAAAAAAGCACTGCGTAGAAACGGAAGCCCTCAAAAGTTACAAAATGACATTTTTCTTAAATTTTTTCGCCAATTATTTTTTTTTCCATTTCACCATGGATTTTTTGGAAAGACTAATGTCACTGCAAAGTAGAATTGGTGGCACAAAAAATAAGCCATAATATGGAATTTTAGATGCAAAATTGAAAGCGTTATGATTTTTAGAAGGTGATGAGGAAAAATTGAAAATGCAAAAACGGAAAAACCCTGTGCATTTTTCTGTTTTTGCACTTTAGTTTTTTCCTTCTTACCTTTTAAAAATCATAACCCTTTCAATTTTGCACCTACAAATCCATGAGGGCTTATTTTTTGCGCCACCAATTCTACTTTGCAGTGACGTCAGTCATTTTACCCAAAAATGTACGGCGAAACGGAAAAAAAATAATTGTCTGACAAAATTGAAGAAAAAACACCATTTTATAAATTTTGGGGGCTTCCGTTTCTACGCCCTAAATTTTTTGGTAAAAATGACACTTTAACTCTATCAATTAAAATGATACCCTACTTATATATGTTTGATTTTGTCGTACTTTTGGAATCAGCTGGGGGCCAGCCGGTATGATGCGGGCTCGAGTCGGGAGCCCACGTCATACCCCGTTAACGGCCATTGGACGAGCACAGTCATAAGTTCCCCAGTCACCCACCACACCTCCGAAGAGTTTTGCCCGAGCGGGGCTTTGTCCAGAACTCCTCGACAAAGCCCTGCTCGGGCAAAACAAGTCGGAGGTGAGGTGGGTGACTGGGGAACTTATAGGGGGCTCTTACTTCTTACCTTATTCATCAGCAGGTCTGCTCCATGGTCTCTCATGGCCGGTTCTGATTTTGTGCTCTATCTTACCTTTTACTTTGTCTGCATTTGCTGCACAGCTCTTACATTGCAACCACATTCTTTTTGGTCTATTATTGTATTTGTATATTATGCTGTTTATTCTCCCCCTTCTCCCCAGTCCCCCAACTTTTTGTCTGTGTCCAAGACCTATGTGCTTTTTAACCTTCCCCAATGTTTGTATTTGTTTCTATATATTTAATAATATATAATTGATTTTACATGTGGTCCCCTTGTGTAGTGGTTCCTTTTCTGGATAGGTTATATATTTATTGTATAGAACCACAGGACCTCTTAACCGGGTCTATTATTTATGTACCCCCTCACTTTATTGGTGCTATGTTTATAACTTATGTTAACATTTCTTTTTTTTAGGTTACAATAACCAACACCAATCGTATACTTCTATGCAAGGGCCCCACTAAAATAAATACAAATATAAATACATAAAAAAAACATAAAGAAACAAACCCTAGATTCATTAAAATATTTAGAACAAATTTGCATTACGTGATTAAGAATGCGGATCAATAGTGATTGCAAAAACAGTAATACTTACCATCTATGTGCCAAATATCATTTGGTCCCTTGGTGTTATATACTTTTCTCGGAATTTTACATCGTCCTGGCTGATGTATCCTCAGTCCGTCAGTGTCAAGTTCCCTCATAATTTCATGTATATTGTTTCTAAAGAAATTATTAAAAAAAACATTTTGTGTTATAAAATTTAAAATGTTATTTAAAAAAAAATTTAAAACAGTGTACCTATAACAGGGTTTACGTCCAATAACTTCTCTAATGCGCCTGTGCATAGCCCTTTAAATGGAAACCAGTTTTTTAGCTCCACCTTAAATAAGAAGGTAAACTTTTAACACAAAATAGCAATACCTCATTTTAAAATATATCTCTATGTAAATTGAAACATATAAGCACCTGTACATGCCTGAAAATTTGTGTTATAGGTCTGTCAGGACATCTTCTTCTCAATCCCAAACGTTTTAAAATTCTCCTTAAGTGTCGACCGCTAAGAAAAAAATGTAAATAAATAATGGTGACATTAAATTTGAGAAATAATATGTGATTTAACTCTTTAACGACGAATTACGTATATTTACGTCCTTCTCCGGCTCCCGCGATATGCCGCAGGGTCACGCGGTGACCCCGCGTCATATCGGGTCAGTCCTGGCGGCCATCAACGGCCGCCACTGTGTAAAAGATCAGTGTATGTAATGTTATAGGCCCCTATGGGAGCTATAACATTGCAAAAATAAGAAGTGTTAATATAGGTCATTTAACCCCTTTCCTAATAAAAGATTGAATCACCCACCTTTTCCCATAAAAAAAACCAGTGTAAATAAAAATAAAGATATGTGGTATCGCCGCATGCGTAAATGTCCAAACTATAAAATTATATCGTTAATTAAACCGCACGGGCAATGGCGTACACGTACATTTTTTTTATACCATTAAAAAATGAATAAAAAGTGATCAAAAAGTCAGATCAAAACAAAAATTGTACTGATAAAAACTTTAGATCACGGCGCAAAAAAATTAGTTCTCATACCGCCCTGTATGGGGAAAAATAAAAAAGTTATAGGGGTCAGAAGAGGACATTTTTAAATGTATTAATTTTCCTGCATGTAGTTATGATTTTTTCCAGAAGTATGACAAAATTAAACCTATATAAGTAGGATACCATTTTAACCGTATGGATATACAAAATAATGATAAGTTGTCATTTTTACCAAAATATGCACTGCGTAGAAATGGAAGCCCTCAAAATTTATAAAATTTTGTCGCACAATGATTTTTTGTTTCCGATTCACCGTGGATTTTTGGGTAAAATGACTAATGTTACTGCAAAGAAGAATTGGTGACACAAAAAATAAGCCATAATATGGATTTTTAGGTGGAAAATTTAAAGGGTTATGATTTTTAGAAGGTGATGAGGAAAAAATTAAAATGCAAAAACGGAAAAACCCTGCGTCCTTAAGGGGTTAAGTACATCTGAAATTTTTATCTATCTGGACTGTTGAAAATAAATTACATACAAGATTTGAATTTGATCTTTTATGTGTAACATGATTAACATCTCCTTGTGGGTGTATCCTTGATGAAACAATGCCCTTATTAGTTTATGTAATGTTTCTTAGATAAAGAAAGAAAAATTTCAACAATGATTTGGAAAAGAAACTTAAAAGCTTATCTGTATGTAAAAAAAAAAATCGCCCTGGAGATATCAACATTAAATTTGAGTTAGCAAAGACTATTGTGACATAAGCCAATCAATAGGAAAAAGCCTGTGGAAAGTTGCAAAAATCGAGAAATTAAGAAACCGAAGAAGCGATCAGATTGATTGCTATAGGAAACTCAGCAGATTTTTCTCTGGACAGGTTTTGATAACGCTGATAACATTTGAGAGGTAAGTAAGTGCAATCAAATGATAGGACACCAGTAACATTGTTTGCCAAACAATTGTCTACAAGGTATATTGAGCCAGGTGGTGTCTGCGGGGGGGTGCGACCCATAGACTGGTTTGAGTGGCATTGGGGCCGCTCTGCCAGTGGGTCGTTCCCCCCCTGTGGGCACTGGTGTCGCGGCGGTGGTGGTCGCCGCCCAGTGCTACGCCATTTTATGCTAGGGACGTTAGGGACCCACTCTAAATAGGTGGCCTTGACGTGGCGAGTGGGCTTGTACTTTTTGATCAAAAATGTATACTAACAACCTGTTAGTTTTTGATATTATGCTGAGAAGCAATCAGATCATTATACAAGATTGTAGATGTGCACCATGTCTGTTTTCTACCCGAATTCATATTGAGCCAGGTGTCACACCAACAGATGGCCAACACACAAAATACCTGAGCATGGTGGATGAATATACCTGGGATGTAAGGAGAGAGCCTGGAGATGCTGCGGCCTGCTCCCTGCTCTGACCGCTATCTGAGACATGAGGTGTGAGCACATGGCAAGACTCCTGTATTAAAGTGCTGCGCCATTAACTCACCTAAAATGGCCGTCAAACTCCTGACCCATTTAAAGCATGGTACCCCCCCAGCCAACACAGTACACCAAGACGCAAAATACATAAGCATGGCTGATGAATATACCTGGGATGCAAGGAGAGAGCCAAGGGATGCTGTGGATTGCTCCCTGCTCTGACCGCTATCTGAGACATGAGTTGCGAGCACATGGCAAGACTCCTGTATTAAAGTGCTGCGTCATTAACTCATCTAAAATGGCCACCAAATGCCTGACCCATTAAAAGAAAGGTACACCCCCACACACACAGTACACCAAGACAATAAATACATGAGCATTGCTGATGAATATACTTGAGATACAAGGAGAGAGCTAGAGAACTAGACCCCTTTACCTGTATTAAAGTGCTGTGCCATTAACTCACCTAAAATGGCCGCCAAATGCCTGTCCCTTTAAGAGCCAGGTACCTATGATACAAGGATAGAACCTGGAGATGCTGCTCTGACCGCTATCTAAGGCGCGCACACACACATGGCAAGCCTCCTGTTTAATGAAGTGCTGTGCCTTGCAAAAATTGTAACTAGACCCCTTTACCTGTATCCCACCATGTGCTCCCAATATCTTAGCTGTAATTAAAATAATCTTACCTGTAAGAAATGTAAAATAAGGCTTGCTGCGACCCCACTCCGCTGTGCATAAAAATTCGTCCTTCCAGATGCTTGGTCAGGGGATGGATGAAGATCCGGTATAATGGGTGCTTCCTTAAAAAACTGTTTTGCATGATAAAATGTAATCTGCCTGGGCAGATGAACATGTTGTATCATGCAGGTCTCCACCCCTTGTAGCTCATTTGCATAAGTAACAATAGGCTTTGCTTGCAATGATGCACTGCCCCTGCATGAAAATCTGTATGACACCTGATGTCTCGTACCCGAGGTCTGACCGCTGATGTATGATGACCGATGTCTGACAGCTGAGGGCTGACGGCCGATGTATGACAGAGTTTTTTGGTGACACCCGATGTCTGAAGCTGACAGCTGATACCTGATGGAGTTTATGCTTAGCGCTGATACATGACGGAGTTTATACTGATCTCTTAGGGAGGTGGGAGTTTTGTGTGATAACTGATGGAGTTTCGGCTGAGGTAGGCTGAAGTTTTGTGTGATGGAGGAGAACTGAGGCAATTTGGTTTGAGGAACAATGCCGGAGGATGTCCTAATATGGACACTGTACTAATCTGCATCTATCTATATTTCTGTCTCTTTGTAATCTGTATCTCTATCTTTCTAACCAATAACTGTCCCTATGTCTGGCTCTCTCCCTCTCTGTGTCTCCTCTCTGCAGAAGTTCCGAGTGTTGTGAACGCTGTGGGTGATGTCAGTGCCCTTATATCTGTGTCCCTGGCTGTGTCCTATTGTGCTTGATTGTACACAGTAAGTAGTAAATCACATGATAGATCTGGGTTATCATGTGATCTGCTGCTTTCCCTACGTCATCTCAGCGCACCCTGCCTGCTCTACTTTTTCTTCCTGCCAAAAAATCCTGCTTTCTGAAGGGTTTTCACGCTACTTTCCGGCTCACATGAGCCGAACTGGTAAAAGTTCAAGTGTTCGTTGAGCTGGAAAATCCAAAAATTCCGGTTGAATATGGGTTTGCCGGATTCGGCTAACTCATCTCTATTTGAGACCTACCAAAATATAACGCCACTTGCTTTATATATAAGACATTTCCTACACCTTATTTTCTTTTTTGTGGACTATTGACAGTAATAGTGGAATACAATATAATGTTTTCATATTTTTGCTGGTTACATATTCTAGTACTTGACTAGGACTTGAAAAATTATCTCCTCTGAGAATTGTGTAACATCCTCCTGCCATTTTATATCTACTTGTAAACTTATTATTCACAATCTTTTTTATTAATAAGAGGCTATAAATCTGGGTAATAGTTTTTCTTCTTATTTTTCTTGGGATTCATGTCATTGAAAAGAATAATATTTTAATAACTTGTGATTCTTAGTGTTATCTACAACATGCCTTAAATATTACAATAAAAAAGGATTGGGGTATGGTATGTTCCTTACATAATGACTCAAACGTTTTTAAGGTGCCCTTTTCAAAAATAAATTATAATGACCCTTTCACATTTCAAATATATACTAGAAATGTGTGTATTGAATCTTATTAAGCTTTTACAACAGTGTTTTGTGGAACCTAAGTGAAACATTTATTGAAGAATGTATTTAAAGAAACATTTACATATTTGTTAGTTGTCTAGTGGAATTTATTACTTTCTTATTTCCCAAGGCTGTCTATTAGCAGAAAAAAATACTTTTATTTACCTTCCTCCGCTTCCTTGTAGTTCAGGTATCAGGTGACACGTCTTCGGCCAGTGATTCTGCTTTTCTCCAACCATCAGTTTGTAGCGTCTACAGCCAGGGGAACTGATCACTGGTCGAGGTGGTCGAGGCTGGATAGGCGCAATGAGATTATGTCCAGCTCCGTGAAGCAGACTGTCAGCGATGACCCGGACGGAGAAGGGTGTTCTGATATTGGAGTTAAGGGAGAGAAGAGGAAAGTGAGTTAGTGTTTTTATTTTATTAGGCAGCCAGGGGTCAATAAGAAAATAAAAAATTCCATCGGACAACCCCTTCAAAGCAAAGATAATTCAGTGGGAGCTCTGAAGATAAAATGGTACTCTGGAGGAAACAATATATTCAAATTATTTGTAAATAACTTTTATTTATTTAAAATAAAAACAAGCCTTTCAGCACTTATAAGCTGATGTATTCCCTGGTGAAGATATATTCCTACTGCGCATGTGCAGTAGAATGTGACACAACGCTCCCTTCTACTATTACTGTCAGGAGAGATTTGCTGTGTTAGGCTGGAGAGAATTGCATGACTTTCTATGGGGCAAAGAGCATCGTTGTGGCACCAATTAATTTGAAAATGATTATTGACTGTGCTTAAAATTGTTAACAATACTCCGTTCTACGAACTATATGTGAGAGTTTGTAAAAACATAAAGTACCTGGGATTAAATTGTCATCTTCAAAAAACTGAAAACCTACCTGCCACCATGAAAGAAAAAGTCAGATCCTAAAATGTTTTATTAATTCTTGGGTATGTAAAATCTATAATTATAAATCTTGATATGTATGATTCAAAAACACAACAATAGCTTCTTTAAATCGATGGCATTTTCTCCTATGTTCTCACTGACTGCATTTCCTCCTAGATCTGGCAACTTACGGGGGACTATGAACAAGACATATCTATCAGCAGTTTAAAGGAAAACTGTCAGCAGAGTCACCTGCACTAACCAATGGCACTGGATGGTAGTGCCGGTTATGCTAATGAAAACAATGCCTATTAATGCCAGATCCATTGCAGGCATGATTATTCAAATGAGCAGTCAGTGGCACGGGTGGAGTTACAATGGCAGTCTCGGGCACTGTGACGTAAGCGCTGTTCGTTCAGCACTTGGTCCACTCATATATATATATATATACATACAATCCCCTCCGCTTCCCTGCTCTGTATTCACTCCTACTGTGCATGTGCTGATGATCTCCAAGATGACCGTGGCCATCTTGGATCATCAGCACATGCGCAGTAGGATTGAATACAGAGCAGGGAAGCAGAGGGGATTGTATGAATAGATGTGAGCGGGCTGAGTGCAGAGGCCGCCATCATAACTCTGCCCGTGCCACTTACTACTCATTTGTATAATCACAATTATGAAGATAATGGAGGAATGCTGCAGTGGATCCGGGTATGGTAGGCTTCGTTTTAATCAGCATCACTTGCACTACCAGCCAGTAACACTTGCTAGTGCGGATGACTCTGTAGCCATTTTTATTTTTCAAATATGTCAGGTCACATGCCACTTAATAAGCAGCCATGTCAAGAATGGAAGTTCAGTCCTTGAGGAATATTGTGCTATTAGATGTATGTGGATCAGATGTATGTACATATAACAACAACAACCATATATTAGTAAGTACCACATACTGCTGTTTCTGATATAGTTGTGAAAATTTCCCAATTTCCGCAAAGTTGCTTTTGACCCCCATAAAAGTAGCCTCTGGGCTTTCTGACGGTGCAGGCTTTCATATCCATTTTTTAATTATTATTTTTTTTTTTGTCTCATTGTTTAGTTTTTGATAAAGATTTTTTTTTTGTTACATTGTTTTTATCTATAAGACTTTCACAAAAGAAATAATACAACTTTGAACAATCAGTCAAACAATTCTATAAATACAATTTACAGGTGTTTCTGTTAACAATAATATTTTTCCATATCCCCTTGAGGGAGTCCTTTAGTTTTCTGATTTATCTCTTAGCATTCGACCTTTGAGGGTTTGTTCTTGCTTTTTTTTCTATTGCTTTGAAAAGACTTTGAAGATGTCCCAGACACCATGTATAAATTCAATCTAGTCACTAATTCAAAAAAAGAGGAGAAATTTTGGCATAGGCAAGTCTTTCCAATTGAAACTCCACTTTAAAGTGACTTTATCAATTGTGTTATGAAACTGTAGAACAGGATTTCCTAATATCATTTGGGATCAAAATTGATAGCTGAGTGATCCAGAAATATCTTACACGGTAGTAAGAAATATTACATTTCCTGCATTTGTCTTACACATGTGTCAGCAGAAATGGGTTGTAAAATGACAGCTTGTAGTCTGGAGTCAATTGCCAGAATCATTGTAATAACATTACAATCAAGAATTGCAATCTAAGCAGCTCTATATATTTGTTACAGTGGTTTTTAAGTTTCTATACTAGTAGATGGATACATTTATAGATGACTGCTTTTCATTGGGGTATTCCAGCCCTTTAACCCTTTGAGAACCAAGGGATGTATTTGTCCCATGTTTTTAATTGCCTGTATCAGGCAATTAAAAACATAGGACAAATATGTCCCTTAGTCCTCAAAAGGTTAAAGCCCTATGCCAATTTTTTACTAGGACTGTTGTCAGACATCTTCAAATCACAGTTTTTTGTCTGATCGGGGGGGGGGGGGGGGGAACCCTGTGATCTTCGTGATCTTCAGAATGGAGCCCTTAATCTCCTGGCTGCATGGAGTGGTGGGTCGGTGTGAACTCCATGTGTTGTCTATGGGAGCGACAGATATCCGAGTGCAGCATTTTTTTAAACTAACATGCTAAAGTATGGAACCAGAAACGTATATGTTGCATAATTGGTTAATAAAAAACACGATCATAATCAATCAGACAGAAAACTGCGCTTCAAAGATGACTGACTGACAACAGTCCTAGAAAAAATGTTTTGTGTCCCATGTTGAACCAGAAGCCACAGTCAAAGATCTAGACGTCATTGGATCAAGTAATGACATTCCTGGCACATGAGAACTTTATCAAGGTAAGGTTTGGTTAATAGGGACAAACTATTACTGCTAGAGCTATGATCACAAGTTCATATGTCACGTAAAGAGCCAAATTGGACAGGGAAATATAAAAACATTATAATGTTGACTTTACATACACTACTGTATATATGTTGAGCCTTTTCCTGCAAAGCTCAGTCATTTTTGCTTCAAAACACTCCTTCTTACAGATACTGTCTCTCTTTCTAGAAGTGTGCTAGCTTTCTACTTCCAACTCCTAAAAGACATTTAAGTAGATCACTCTAATTCAAGTATATGGAGACAACAGAGATACATTTACATTCTTTTAATATATATTTTTTTACTGTTTTAGACAGAATAAAAAATTAAAAACATAAGCACAACGCAGGGGCAGCAGGATTAAGATAATGAAATACAATCATAGTAAAAACAAAACCAGAGAATAAAACAAAATCCACAATAGTACTTGAAAAAAAAACAGGAGAATCACAGAGGACCTACTGAGAGGAAGAAGAGGCAGGGAAAAAGTCCAATAGCCATCTGTGCATGGGAAGGTGGTCCATGGGGACCACAGAATTGTCTGCTTCTCCTCTTAGGACATTTGGGCCACAAAGAGCTCCTGTAATCACTGGTTCTGTCTGCACTCCTAGGGATAATTCTGCATAGCTCTGTTGTTTATGTTGGTTACTGGGACTACGGTCTGAGCTGCTTGGGTGTGGTTGTAGTTTCTTCCCAGCCTATCTGTACTCTGGTTTCTTCTATCAAACAGGATTCTCCTTTCACATACACTCTCATATAAAAGGAAGTCACTTTCACTTGTGCTTTGCCTATAAAAGTTACTAGTAGACCAAAGCTAGCACTCCTTATATTTCTATTGTCTAATTTGGTACTCTGATCTTTTGGCTTGGTTCATGACTTTTATTCGGGTATTTGCATTGTTACTTTGTTCTCTCCTGTTACCGACCTTGGCTAGACTGACTATAATTTGACTGTGTGTGTTTTAGTGCATCTCTGTTAGTTTGTGTGCCTCCAGCTGTTTCCCAACTCCTACTGTTTTGTACTTTATTATTTTGACTCTGTCTTTCCCTTCATGTAGTTAGGGAGGAGCCATCCTCGTAGTTGTGGACCCATTGTTTATGACGCAAGTAGGCAGGGACAAAGGGTGTGGGCAAGATTTGGGCTTCACTCCATCCTTGCCCAATATGACAGCTCATCTATACGATGGATATGGTAAACTACCATAAGCCAATTGGGAATACATGGGGGACTAGCACTTTTCCATAATTGAGGGATCACCAGTCTGGCCACCATGACCAGAAATCTGTTCAAACACCAAGACATATCCCTAGCAGACCCCAGGAATAGGGGCAGAAATGGTGGGCCAGGATAATTTTGTAGAGTTACTCCTGTGACTTTAGAACATAGCTTACATGCTATTCATTCCATCATCACTGGTTTGTACAGAAGAGTATTTGATTAGGGCAGAATCTAGTCATATGTTGTACAGTCTGTTAAAATGTGTTAGAGTTAAATAAATTAAGTCAGATAGAGTATTTTAGCCATATATAGGCCCATATGATATATAGAATTCTACTATTTAGCTTTAGGTGTCTTCTCAGTTGAACTGTGTTGTAAAATTAATGGTTCAGCCTAACATGACCTCAGGTAAATGGAACACACAATGACAATTCATGGCTGAATAAACCTGTTTACTTCATTTGTTTCTTAAAATATCTCTTGATAATTGGTTCATCCTAATTGTATATGAATCCACCTCTGTAATTCAGCTTATCCAAAAGAGATAATACAGTTCTTTGTAAATAATTGATTATTTTCTCATTTATTTTTACTGATTCCAATATAATTATATTCTGCAATTTAAAAAGCTTTTGTCCACCGATTTTACACTTAAATGGTTATAAAGTCCTTTATTCTTTAGCCAAATACAGAAAACCTGATTAATACAGACACACTCTAAAGTGCTTCCAATGGTTATTAAAAGGTAACCACAACCACATCTGAAAAAAAGCTGAAAATGTGTTCTTGTGGCCTTTGAAAACTTTCACTATACAGCTAAGGTTACCTTGACATTGTGTTGTATATGTTTACTATATGTGCCACGGGATTTTTATATGTACTCATAGGACAAAAGATTGCCCCATCAGGCAGTATATGTCAGCAGTTCATACCTTTTTTTTTAACAGTAGGAGCCTGTAGGATTGTAGGAGAATGCTGACATGGTATGCCTATACATATAGGCAAATGTAAAGGTACATCTTGGATGAACACTGTGTGATATTAGCCTAACTTGTTAGAAAGGAATTATATGATATCTACTTTACATTTTAGTTGAGAATCGTTTGAATCTGTCAACTTTGGCAGTTGAACCTGATATCATTTGTTGCATAATGGATTTTAACTGTTCGAACCTTTTGATCTCCAAGATATAATCCACTGCTTTAGCTGTCTTGCAATGGCTTACCCTCTCTATAGACAACCCATAAACATTTAGCCGTGAGTAGGTAGATCAGGAGAGATAGCTATCAATCAAACAAAATGTAGGAATGGCCTAGAAAACTGAGTCAAGTCCAGTGGTAAGCAAGATTTTGTGTTACCAGAAAAAATGGGGGCTTCTGTTTTCTTTAACCTCTTAAGGACCCAGTCAATTTTCACTGTAGGACTCGGCCATTTTTTGCACATCTGACCACTGTCACTTTAAGCATTAATAACTCTGGGATGCTTTTACCTTTCATTCTAATTCCGAGATAGTTTTTTCGTGACATATTCTACTTTATGTCAGTGGTAAAATTTTGTCGATACTTGCATCCTTTCTTGGTTAAAAATTTCAAAATTTGATGAAAAAATTGAAGCTCTCTGCTAATAAGGAAAATGAATATTCCAAATAAATTATACAGGGTGGGCCATTTATATGGATACATCTTAATAAAGGGGGAATGGTTTTTGATATTAACTTCCTGTTTGTGGCACATTAGTATATGTGAGTAGGAAACTTTTCAAGATGGGTGGTGAACATGGCGGCCATTTTGAAGTTGGCCATTTTGAATCCAACTTTGTTTCAATAGGAAGAGGGTCGTGTGACACATCACATCACTATTGGGAATTTCACAAGAAAAACATTTGTGTGCTTGGTTTTAACGTAACTTTATTCTTTCATGAGTTATTTACAAGTTTCTGACCACTTATAAAATGTGTTCAATGTGCTGCCCATTGTGTTGGATTGTCAATGCAACCCTCTTCTCCCACTCTTCACACACTGATAGCAACACCGCAGGAGAAATGCTAGCACAGGCTTTCAGTATCCGTAGTTTCAGGTGCTGCACACCTCGTATCTTCACAGCATAGACAACTGCCTTCAGATGACCCCAAAGATAAAAGTCTAAGGGGGTCAGATTGGGAGACCTTGGGGGACATTTAACTGGCCCACGACGACCAATCCACTTTCCAGGAAACTGTTCATCTAGGATTGCTCGGACCTGACACCCATAATGTGGTGGTGCACCATCTTGCCGCAAAAACTCAGGGAACGTGCCAGCTTCAGTGCATAAAGAGTGAAACACATCATCATGTAGCAATTTTGCATATCCAGTGGCCTTGAGGTTTCCATTGATGAAGAATGGCCCCACTATCTTTGTACCCCATATACCACACCATACCATAAATTTTTGTGTTCCAACAGTCTTGGAGGGATCTATCCAATGTGGGTTAGTGTCAGACCAATAGCGGTGGTTTTGTTTGTTAACTTCACCATTCACATAAAAGTTTCCTCATCCCTGAACAAAATCTTCTGCGTAAACGGAGGGTCCTGTTCCAATTTTTGTTTTGCCCATTCTGCAAATTCAGTGCGCCGATCTGATTCATCCTCGTGAGATGCTGCAGTAGCTGGAGTTTGTAAGGGTGCCATTTGTGAGTAGCTAATATCCGCCGAAGGGATGTTCGATTAATGCCACTCTCCAGTGACATGCAGCGAGTGCTACGCTGTGGGCTCTTGCTGAATGAAGCTAGGACAGCCACTGATGTTTCTTCATTAGTGACAGATTTCATGCGTCCACATTTTGGCAAATCCAACACTGAACCAGTTTAACGAAACTTAGCAAGCATTTTGCTAACTGTAGCATGGGAGATGGGTGGTCTCGTAGGGTGTCTTGCATTGAAATCTGCTGCAATGACCCGGTTACTGCGTTCACCAGACATCAACACAATTTCTATCCGCTCCTCATGTGTTAACCTCGACGACATGTCAATGGCTGTAAACAAAGAGAAACTTGTAAATAACTCATGAAAGAATAAAGTTACATTAAAACCAAGCACATCATTGTTTTTCTTGTGAAATTCCAAATAAGTTTGATGTGTCACATGACCCTCTTCCTATTGAAAAAACAAAAGTTGGATTCAAATTGGCCGACTTCAAAATGGCCGCCATGGTCACCACCAATCTTGAAAAGGTTCCCTCCTCACATATACTAATGTGCCACAAACAAGAAGTTAATATCACCAACCATTCTCATTTTATTAAGGTGAATCCATATAAATGGCCCACCCTGTATATTAATTCACATATACAATATGTCTACTTTATGTTTGCATCATATAGTTGACATGTTTTTACTTTTGGAAGACATCAGAGGGCTTCAAAGTATAGCAGCAATTTTCCAATTTTTCACGGAATTAGCAAAATCGAAATTTTTCAGGGACCAGTTCAGTTTTTAAGTGGATTTGAAGGGCTTTTATATTAGAAATACCCCATAAATGACCCCATTATAAAAACTGCACCCCTAAAAGTATTCAAAATGAGATTCAAAAGGTTTGTTAACCCTTTAGGTGTTTCACAGGAATAGCAGCAAATTGAAGAAGAAAATTCAAAATCTTCATTTTTTACACTGCATTGTTCTTGTAGACCCAGTTATTGAATATTTTCAAGGTCTAAAAGGAGAGAAATCTCAGTAGAGGGCTCAGAAGGGAAGGAGCAACAGTGGGATTTTGGAGAGTGAGTTTTCTGAAATGTTTTTGGGGGGCATGTCACATTTAGGAAGCCCCTATGTGCCAGAAAAGCAAATAAATAAATAAAATAAAACACATGGCATACTATTTTGGAAACTACACCCCTCAAGGCACGTAACAAGGGGTCCGCTGAGCCTTAACACCCCACAGGTGTTTGACGACTTTTCGTTAAAGTCGGATGTGTAAATGATTTTTTTTTTCACTAAAATGCTAGTTTTCAGGGACCAAAATTCCCACAGATGTACATGTACGTCCTGGGTCCTTATGTACCAGGGTGTCAGGACGTACCTGTATGCCCGGGGTCCTGAAAAGGTTGAAAATGTTGAGATTATAAAACTATCAAGATTATGAAACATTTAATCTGAAGAAATTATTTAATTTTGCAGAGATATCAGTAAGAGTTTATCATTTGCCCCAACCCTATCATCATTACACATCCCAAAATGGAAAGGACAATCTACTTTGCACAATCCTGGTACAGCCAGTAAACAGAATCCAATGTGCAAGAACTGCAAGACAACTCTATCCAACTGTTTTTCATTCTCTTACATAGCAAAGGCACAAAATACCACATACGTGTATGTATAACAGTAAGGAGAAAGCTCACCTCCTTGTGAGAGTGCACGGATCCACATTTCTTTAATCGATCCAGGGCTTACATTTTTGCCGCACTTGTTTTATCCAAGTAAAAATACGATAAAAAAAAACAACTGAGCTACCACATCTTGACACTTTTTGAGTGCATTTGCTCTTTGTCAAAAGACCACACACATACGGTAAGCATTATACCATCACTTTTTACAATGAAACAGAAATGGGGTGGCTGCACACTAAAAAGAAATGGGCTAAGTTTAGACCGAGGTACTGAGTTGCACTATATCCAAAGTGCCCCAAAAAAATATTTAAAACCAAATAGATTAGAAATCAGACCTCAAGGTATAAACTGACTTGTGTAATAGGTGTGTGAGTATTTACATAAAATTGGTGGGAGTGTAACTGGAGAAATACGATGTAGCTGGTTTCATATAAAATTGCGTAATTTATTAGATAAATACAAAGACTGGTATCCATTAGTGTTGCTCACGAATATTCGCAATGCGAATTTTATTCGCGAATATTGCATATTCGCGAATTTGCGAATATTCGCGAATATAGCACTATATATTCGTAATTACGAATATTCATTTTTCTTTTTTCTATTCACAGTACCCATCATCCCTCTCTGCTTCCAGCTTGTGTGGTGTAAAGAAGGCTCTAATACTACTGTGTGGGACTGGTGTGCGAATTTTCTCATATGCGAAAATTTGCATATGCAAATTTTTGCATATGCGAATTTTCGCTTATGTTACTTTTAGCGTATACTAACTTTCGCATATGCGAATTATTTGCTTATGCAAAAAAACGAGAATGTTACGAATATGCGAATATTCGCGAATATATGACGAATATTCGTCCATATATTTGCGAATATTCGCAAATTCGAATATGGCCTATGCCGCTCAACACTAGTATCCATCACTTTTTAGCTGCTTCAAAAATACTATTTAGACTCTCCTTCCAAAATTATGGCTGATGGAGCAGGATTACTTGTAATGTTACTTTGCTTAGGCCAACATCCCAAGAAAAATTGAGATTTCAGCTTAGTCAAAAGTAATTTTTCACTTTCTAAAACAAAAAGATTTCATAAAAGCCTCTGGTTATTTCCCCTCATCAGAATAAAGCTCACTAAAGCAATGCACTGCGTGCAAATCCGATTCTGAAAATGCATGAAATTATGAAGTAAGTTATCTGGATGAACCGCAGCAATTCTATGGAGAACTATCCCATTCTTCATAGAATGTGCCTGGGAATTACAGCAGCTGCTGAAAAGCCTTTGATTAGATATTTTGTTACACTTGGACTAAGCGATAAAGAATTTATTGAAACATTAAGTGCAGGTGCTTTTAATGACTTGAGTATTTTTACTATCCAGATGTTTAAATATGAAATGGAAGAAGAAAAAAGATCAACAAAAGAAATAAAAATGTTGAAAAAAAGTGTACAAATTATGTAATAGAAAAAGGAGAGTAGAAAAAAAGACAAAGAATGGAAAAAAAAGAAAAGAAAAGAAAAGCAGTGGAGATTGGATAACACTGTTCAGAACAAAAATGTGAATGAATGGAACTGCAATGCAGCCACTACTCCATCGATTCTTCATGGGAATTACAAAAATAACCGAGTCCTACCTGGTAGAATCCTGTGAATTGCTGTTAAGTTTAAATCATAGGATATCCCCATTAAGTAAGACACATAAAGATTTTTAAAGGAGTACTCCATTGGTTAGTGTTCTGGCTGCGTTCGGAACATTTAGACTTGCCTCGGGCCTGATGTCATGAGGGGGCGTGGCCGACCCCCACAGCTCGCGCACAGCGTTCGGAACTAAATGTTCCAAACACAGCCAGAACACTGGCCAGTGGAGTACCCCTTTAAGGTCTGTGTCTGGCACAGATAGGCCAAAAGTCAAACATTGGGCTAAAAATGTTGTGACTTTTGTAAGATCAAAGCTTTGTGTAAAATGCCACCCTGCAATGTCTTTGAGCAGTGCCTATAAAGAGACTCTTATTTATTCTACCTTCATCACCCTTGCTCTGTGAACAAAGACCCTGTTGGGTATTTCAGGGGAAACTGTTGCAGAATTTCCAATAGATTCATCTTAAAAATTTCTATCATTGTTGTTCGTCAGGGCACAACTAAACATGGAGAGTACATTGGCACCATTTATGTCATGCCATCCTTCTATTAGACAATCCTGTACATTTAAGTTAAATTAAAGTACATACATTTAAAATAAAGCTATGCAAATCCTGTCTCCAGTACGTGACCCAGTATCATAGAATCATAGTATGCTGAGTCTTGCACTGGAGACAGGTTTTGCAAAGCTACGAGCTGCAGAGAGCATGTGAGAGGGGGCTCAACCTGTGCCTCCATTGTGACATTTAGGTGCTAAATTTAAGTGTTAATTTCGAAAAATCGGACATACAATAGTGTCCTTTGTCATAGAATCATCGGATTTACACTATAAAGGGATATTCTCATCTGGAAATTTATGGAATATCCACAGGATTGGCCATAAATGCCCAAGAGAGGCAGATCCTACATCTTAAACATACACCTAACTAAAAATTGCAGTTTACATTAATAGGATTCGTGCAAATAGTATTGCACAGTTCACTATACGATTTCCATAACTTGGAAGTTGCTATGATTGAAACTTATGCAAACTGCATAAAGCAGCCAGCTCAGTTGTTCCCTGCTTCCTGACTACCTGGGGGCAGCAACCAATAGTGGGATCCAATATATCAGACATTTATGGCATATATCCTTTGACCAGATGGGAATACCCTATTAAGTGTTCCATCTCTATATTCCCCCCAAGTAACTCTTTATCATATTTCAC
This sequence comes from Hyla sarda, assembly GCF_029499605.1. Classification (NCBI taxonomy): domain Eukaryota; kingdom Metazoa; phylum Chordata; class Amphibia; order Anura; family Hylidae; genus Hyla; species Hyla sarda. Next base: position 65,220,471 of record NC_079193.1, read on the forward strand.
TTCGGGCATATTAGTATTATTGACATGAAAGACATCACTCTATCTCATCCACTTTACAATGTCCGTGATAATGGTAACATATAATATCCCTAGCACACTATTTTCATTGTGCTAGGTCTGTCTCCCTGAAATAAGCCATTACTGCTCCGTAACAGTGATGTAACGGTGCATTATGTCTGCTACGGCCTCGGACTACTGTTACATGAATTATAGGTAGCAGAAAATGATAGGCTTTGTCCTTTTTCCTACTTTATGTCAATCAATAATTTCAATGTCATCAAGAACTATTTAGAAGAAAAATTATTTCATATATCAGGGTGATGTCTGATGTTCCACACAATAACCGAGGGAACAAATGATAATTAAAAATGACATAATAGTACTTCAAAGCGGAGACATGGAATGGCTAGCTGAGAAAATTGCACATAATTGCAAGCTTTTAGACACTAGAATCTTTCCTGAAGGTTAAGAAACACTTACATGTAATAAATACAATGGAGACAACATCTCCTTGACTGGGTCTCTGTTTATGCCAGATGTAATAAATGTATATCAAAACAGAACACTTTTTCTATTCCCAATTCCCTCTTCTCTACAAACACTATTCAAACTGACATGAGCCACCTCAGTGTAATGCTGCAAATACAGGATGGTGCTGAATGGGAAATCAGAATCATTTTCATTGAGAATCGTCAATGGGGTACTCCGTCCCCAAGACATCTTATCCGCTATACAAAGGATAGGGGATAGGATGTCTGATCGCAGGGGTCCCGCTGATGGGGACCTACCCAATCTAGCATTCAGCACCTACTTGTAACTACTGGCAAAAGACTGAGAACCTCCAGTGCTTCCAGCAGTACTTACAGGTGGGTGCTGCATGCTAGATTGCGGGGGTCCCCTGTGGCGGGACCCCCGCGATCAGACATCTTATCTCCTATCCTTTGGATAGGGGATAAAATGTTTTGGGGCCGGAGTACCCCTTTAACTAATGGAGCTGATGATATCTGTGTTAGTTAATCCGTAAATATAGAATCATTTTTCTGGTTTTTGGTAAATAATAAAGTTATATAAACTTCTAATATACTTTCATGGAGATAAATAAAAACTGTGTAATTATTAAAAAGTGTAGACAGTAAAAATTGGCAATGTCACTTGAAAAAAACTATTGACATGTCACAGAGACAAGTCAAAAGATTTGATCAGTCAGGGTCTCGGTGCTGAGACCCCCACCCACCAGGAGAACGAGTCAAGATAAGAGCACAGCGGCACTCTTTAAATCTTGATGATCATTGTCTCACTGTCCCGTAGACTTATAATGGAGCAGCCAGACAAGAATTGCCAAGAGTCATGGAGTAACGTAGCTGCCGTGCAGTTATCCTCACTAATTCTTCTGAGCCCTGAGACCCTGATTGATCAAAACTTTTGACATGTCCTAACCACATATCAATTTTTGTTTTCAAGTGATGGGAACACTTTAAGAATGTGCCAAAATTATATCACTGGCTTGTACGGTTTTAAAATCTGGGACATCTTCAGGCTGCCTAGTAATGCTAAAAATGTTCACCATACTTTGGTGCACTTTAGGCATACCTCTTTCTAGAGAGGCCATTCTTACTCTCCAGTAATCTACATCCTTTTCTTGAGGTGCAAGTCATGAGGTGATTTCCCTTGTTGAGGTGAAAACGTGGTGCAAGTAATGCAAGACAGTTTCTTGGCACAAGTTGCACCAGAATTTTGCCTTGTGCAAATTTGTATTATATATATCCTTCTTTGTGTTTTCTTTTTGCATCATTATTGAGGTCTTTAATGTCTGCTCTGCTGTTTCCAAAGGCCAAAGTGTGTCATAAAGAGGGTTCACAGATAAGATGGCACATAAATATACAAATAAGTGGAAGTGGAAATTGATAGGAGATGGAAAAAAGTATTATTGTTTTTAAAATAAACTTGCAAAAACATGACAAAAGATTAGATTGGTTTAGGTCACAGTGCTGAGCTTTCCTCCTATTGTTAGATATAGCTGGGAGAAGAGTGCAGCAGTACATGTGATTGGGATAGAGGTGTCTCTTGTAATCAGTGGGATCAATTGGTTTGGGTTTCAGCACCGAGACACCAACAGTATAAACTTTTCATACTGTCTGTGGGACATGTCAAAGTTTATTTTCATGACAATACCACTTTAAATCGTCTGGTAATTCAATAATGGGAAGAATAGGACACCAATTCTGCTTAACGGAATAAAGTACCGTATTTTTCGCCGTATAAGATTGGTGCGTCTTATACGGCAAATACACATTAAAACCCTGTCATATCGGGTCGGTCCCTAAGGCCATCAACGGCCGGGACCCGCGGCTAATACAGGACATCACCGGTCGCGTTGATGCCCTGTATTAACCCTTCAGATCAAAGCTAACCGCTGCATTTGAAGAGAAAGTGAAACTAACCCGGCTGCTCAGTCGGGCTGTTCGGGACCGCCACGGTGGAATCGCGGCCAACGGCTGTCCGGGCATGCTGGGAGTTGTAGTTTTGCAACATCTGGAGGTCCGCAGGTTGAAGATCACTGTCCTATACTTTACATTGTATTTGGTTCAGAATCTTTTTTTCCCCTAGATTTTCCTCATTTAAGTCTTATATGCCGGAGCGTCTTATATGGCGAAAAATACGGTATGTATCAGTTTTTTTTCTTTTATTCAGGAGTACAGCATAACTAAACTTTAACTTGGGAATATGCTTAGAATGGGGAGCATGATTTAGTGCCTTCAGTGCTCCTTCAGTGCTATCTCACCCTGATCATCCACGCTGAACTTTCAAATTAAATTGTTGCTAAGGTTTGTAGATCTCCTCTCAGCACCATTGAGCTTTAATCATGACGTGATCATCGATAGTGGAACTCAAACAAAAACAAAAATGCAACTTAAAGCAAAATTACTCCAAATGATGTTTTCCACTGCAGTTCACATAAATGCCACCCTGTTAAATATATGAAATCATGAACATTCTACCATAGGCCAGACTGAGATACCTCTTTACCTGTTAGTAGCTAGAAGAAAGAATCACCTTTTTATTATTGTTTTTATTAGATTTTAACAGAAAATAACAAACATGGAACACCATGTGTCCGGCAAGCAGGCAAGAATGCTGATAGCGGGGGTTTGGCCGCTGAGACCCCCTGCGATCTCTGTGCCGGCACTTCTGTTCTGAGTCCGCTACCGTTCTATAATGCGGGGGCCACGGTGCGGCCCCACGTCATAGCGGGTCAGGCCCGGCCGGGACCCGTGGCTAATAGCACGCAGCAGTGCCGCACGCTATTAACCCTTTAGAAGCGGCGTTCAAAGTTGAACGCCGTGTCTAAAGTGAAAGTAAAACAATGCCGGTTAGCTCAGGGAGCTGTTCGGGATTGCCGTGGCGAAATCGTGGCATCTCGAACAGCTTACATGTCAGCCGGAGGATCCCTACCTGCCTTCTCGCTGTCCAATCGCCGAATGACTACTCAGTGCCTGAGATCCAGGTATGAGCAGTCAAGCGGCAGAATCATCGACCAGTGGTTTCCTATGAGAAACCACTAATCAATGTAAAAAATCATTGTGTGCAGTGTTATAGTCCCCTATGGGAGCTATAACACTGCAAAACCAAAAGTGAAAAAAAAGTGAATAAAGATCATTTAACACCTGCCCTAATAAACGTTTGAATCACCCCCCTTTTCCCATAAAAAAAAAAAATTTGTAAATAAAAATAAAAATAAACATATGTGGTATTGCCGCGTGCAGAAATGTCCGAATTATAAAAATATATTGTTAATTGAACTGCATGGTCAATGGCGTATGCGCAAAAAAATGCCAAAGTCCAAAATTGTACATTTTTGGTCACTTTTCATATCATGAAAAAATTAATTAAAGGCAATCAATAAGTCCTATCATTGTAAAAAAAATTCAGATCATGATGCAAAAAATGAGCCCTCATACCGCCCCATATGCAGAAAAATAAAAAAGTTATAGGGGTCAGAAGATGACAATTTTAAACGTATAAATTTTCCTGCATGAAGTTATGATTTTTTCCAGAAGTGCGACAAAATCAAACCTATATAAGTAGGGTATCATTTTAATCGTATGAACCTACAGAATAAAGATAAGGTGTCATTTTTACCGAAATATGCACTGCGTACAAACTGAAGCACCCAAAAGTTACAAAATGGCGTTTTTTTTTTCAATTTTGTCTCACAATGATTTTATTTCCGTTTCACCGTAAATTTTTGGGCAAAATGACTGACGTCATTACAAAGTAGAATTGGTGGCGCAAAAAATAAGCCATCATATGGATTTTTAGGTGCAAAATTGAAAGAGTTATGATTTTTTAAAAGTAAGGAGGAAAAAACAAGAATGCAAAAACGGAAAAACCCCTGGGTCCTTAAGGGGTTAAGGTATATACTAAGAAATATATTTTTTGTATTATTTTAGGTATTTTCATCCTTGGAAAGCCCTTTAATCTTGTCCGGTGCATTCTTCCCCATTTTAATATCTTATCTGCAATTTTACACAATACTGCATTGCTTACTGTAATACAAAATGTCACAACTCTTGCTAAAACTTGTTTGGAAAACTATTTTCCTCTTGTATTGATTCTACTTTATTTCTTCTGTATAACAATGACTGGACAACCTTGCGTCCTTCAATATACCAAAAATACAATATGAAACTGAAAATGTCAAGTAAAATGCATTTCATCGGTTATTAAAAGTCTGCTGTAGCATCAAAAGTGCACCGTAATGATGGAAAAAGGAATGCATAATTAATGCAAAGTATGCAATATCACGTCTAATTTTTCTTCAGCGTGTCATTGACCTTTAGTTTGTCTTCTTCAATGGACTGTTTCAAAGCAAAAACTTGTCACTGTTCTTTTATTCAGATTATATCAGATTTACTGAACTCTTTTATTCAGACTATATCAGATTTACTGAACTATAATATTGGCCTTTTTTTTTTTTAAGTATTATATCTGTGCTAAGTAATTCAGACAAAACTCAAAGTGAAGTATTTTATTCACTGAGAATTTTGCACATGTATTGAAATGTATTTATATTTAATGTATTTATATTTATTGCATTTTTATTGAAATTTGCTCAGGGTGAAAAAAATACTAAAAATGTAATAAGCTGTCAATAACATGTGTTCTTCAATCACTGGCTGAGGTGGATCATTACTGCTGCCAGTATGTAATGAACTTACATGACTCGGCTCCAGCGCTGTTTAAATATGTCCTCTTCTGACCCCTGTAACCTTTTAATTTTTCTGTATATGGGGATGTGAGGGCTCATTTTTAGCACCGTGATCTGTCGTTTTTTATCGGTACCATTTTTGTTTTGATGGGACTTTTTGATAACTTTTTATAATTTTTTTTAGGGTATACAAAGTGACCAAAAATATGCAATTCTGGACTTATTTTTTTAAAATTTTTTTTTTTACAGATACGCCATTGACAGTGCAGTTTCATTAACATTATATTTTTATAGTTCTGACATTTACATACGCAGCAATACCACATATGTTTATGTTTGTTTACATTTATTTTTCTTTTTTTAACCTGTTGGGGATCAAGGGCGTACAGGTATGCCCTTGCATACCAGTACTTGAGGACCAAGGGCGTACATGTATGTCCTAGTCCTGTAAGCAGGGTTTTAAGCTTGCTCAAGAGCTGAGCTTGCTTCAAATCCCATGGGTCCCGACTGCTATCAGCAGCCAGGACTCAGGGTTAATTTCGGGCACCGCCAATCGGACTGATGCCGGGCATTAACCCTTTAGATGCCACAATTGCGGTGTTTAAAACGAAAGTAAAAGTGTCCCGGCAGCTCAGCGGAGCTGATCGGGACCATCATGGGGAAACCAATCAGCTGAGAGGACGGTGGGAGGGCCCCTACCTGCCTCCTTGCCATCCGACCGGTCTTCTGCTGCTCCCAGCCAGCCATGCAGGCTGGAGCAGCAAAGCACTGATAACACTTATAAATGCTATGCTATAGCATTGATCAGTATATGTAATCAAAAGGTTGCATGTTATAGCCCCTATGGGGGCTAAAAAAAATGTATAATGTGTTAAAAAAAAGAGTTAATAAAAGTGAATTAGCCCCTTCCTAATAAAAGTTGAAATCCCTCCCTTTTCCCATTTTTTTAATTAAATAAAAAATAAAAATAATCATATGTGGTATCGCCATATGGGAAAATGTCTGAGATATTTAAATATAAGGATAGCTAAACCGCACAGTCAATGGCGTACACGTAAAAAAACACCAAAGGCCAATTGTGCATTTATGGTCACTTTACATACCATAAAAAAATTATTAAATGCGATCAAAAAGTCCCATTAAAACAAAAATGGTACCGATAAAAACTACAGATCAAGGCACAAATAAATGAGCTATCATGTAGCCCCGTATGTGGAAAAATAAAAAAGTAATAGAGGTCAGAAGATGACAATTTTAATTATACTAATTTTGGTGCATGTAGTTATAAAGTAAAACCTACAATAATTGGGTATCCTTATAACCATATGGACTTACAGAATAAAGATAAGGTGTCATTTTTACCGAGAAGTGCACTGCATAGAAACAGAAGCCCCCAAAAATTACAAAATGGCCTTTTATTATTATTTTTTTTATTTCACCCACAAAAATGTATTTTGTTTTGCCGCAGATTATGTTATCAAATAAGTGATGTAATTACAAAGTACAATTGGTGACGCAAAAAACAAGCCCTTGTATGGGTCTGTAGGTGCAAAATTGAAAGAATCAAGATTTTTAAGAGGGGAGGAGGAAAAATCTAAAGTGCAAAAACAAAAATTGGCCTGGCTCTTAAGGCCAAAAGGGGCTTGGTCCTCAAGGGGTTAATGGGAAAATGGTGGTGATTCAAACTTTTATAAGTGGTTAAATCACATTTATTAACAATTTTTTAAACTTTTTTTACACAATTTTTTAGTTCCCATAGGGGACTATTACATGTAATCTTCAGATTGCATACACTTTTCAATGATATGTCATAGCATAGCATTGACCAGTGTTATCAGCGCTCCATTGCTACAGCCTGCAATGGCTGACTGGAGCTTTGGATCACCGATCGGACAGCGAGGAGCCAGGTAAGGGCCCTCCTCACGTCCTCTCAGCTGTTTGGGTCGGTAGGGCAGTCCCGATCTGCCCGCGGAGCTAGCCGAGATTACTTTGCTCCCATTTTAAATGCCCTTTGATTGCGGCCTCTAAAGGGTTAATACTGTACATCAGGCTAATCGTCGACGTTGATATCAACCAGAACCCACCGGGTATGAAGCGTGAGAGCACTTCATATAACGGGAGCGGACAATGGACGTAAATATACGTCCATTGTCTTTAGGGGTTAAACGGATGGGTCACTTATCTTATAAGTTATTTTTTACTACATAACTCCTTTAACCATATGGTGTCCAACAATTATCATTGCGGCCGCCAGCTAATAATGTATAATTACAGAGGAGATCTTTATTACTAGAAAAACTGGAAATTCTTCCACTAAGTGCATTAAGATCCAATTTTACTGTATGTTAAACTTTGACCTTTAGCGCTTGGTATAACCCTGTATCGTAGAATAATTCTGACCCTGCTTTTAATGGTCCTTAGTGCCTGCAATTATTTCAATTCACTTAACTATGAACAGGATTTACAGTTAATCACTTTTATTGTTTTCTCATTATGAAACAATTTCACTTATCATCTATATTACTTGTATTTGGGCAAGCTTTTTTTTAATGTTTTTAACCTTTCTTGATACAGATATGGCCCAGCCACAATAATCTCAACTCAACTTGCTACCTAAACCCTCACAGCCTCCATCTCTATGTAACATGTTTTCTTTATTTTTGATTGTGAATTTGTGAACATAAAAGTGATTTTTTGTATTTAGTATCTGACATGCCACAACAATAGCTATAAATGACATTACCTTTTAGTGATTTTCCTTACAATTAATTTGCATTCAAGCTGTGGAGTTTTCCTTGTTAATATAAATTGTGCTGTCAGTTTAATCTCCAGCTATTGTACATCTCCACATTATATTGTTGTCAATTTTAATTTACCACTATTGTTACAGTCAACATCTGAACTTTTTTTTGTGACAGCAGAAATAAAACTCATGTATTTCTTACTCATTGCAGCAGCTGCCAGAGAGATCCTTCTGCTCGACAATCTACAAATGCATTATTTTATAAGGCACTTTACATACATAGCTGTGGCTGGCTCTGTTATGATGACATTGTGATGAACGCTATGGCTGGCACTGTTATGAATGCTCTGTAGTGTTGCACGTGAATATTCGTAATGCTAATTTTTATCGCGAATATCGCAACTTCACGATTTTGCTAATATTACGAATATTCACTTTTTTTTCACCGTACACTTCACAGTGATCATTTCTCCATGCTTCCAGCTTGTGGTCTAAAGAAGGCTCCAATCACGAATATCGTCACTTCCAGAGGACACTGATCCCTCCCTTCTTTTAGCTTGTGTGCCAACCAATAGGAAAGTTATCCACCCCTTCACTACATAAGATTCCTCCCAGCAGCGTTTTTTTGCAAGCCAAGGGGTTGGTAGGTATGGTCTGGCATTCTTGATAATCTGCTTGGGCATGGGGCTATGTTCCTTTCCTTTTGACACACGCTTGTTATAGTCTTATACTGTGGTTTACTTGTATCCTTAACCCTTATTGCCATATATACATGTGATTATTCTTGCATACTATATCACATACAGACCTATACCTGCCTTTCTATAGTGATCCAGTGCCTCTCATTTTATGTATTCTGTACTTTTCTATGTATGTTTTAACTTTGTGAGTTCAATAAAGTATATTGATTTACAATGATTTCATGCATTTGTGTGCACTGATTGGTACACATTATCGGGGTTCTAGCTTAGAAAGTACACTCTCACTTACTTTTCATAGTAAGGTGTCTTTCCTTCTTTTCGGTGTTAAGGCTCCTACAGAGAGCAGCAGTGACAGCAGCAGGAGGACCAAGAGGTCATGATCCCGGGCAGCCATGTAGCGTCACAGCAAGCTGTCCTCTTCCCCATGGCTACCCACATGCTCCGATGCCTCAGGAGGAACCCCCGGATTAGGAACATTAAGGAGAGGTATGAATATTGGTTGGCAACCCTTTTAAACCCCTGCAGCAAGGGGAAACTGGAGCAGTACATCCCAGCCAGCCGGTGGCAGGACCGGATGGATGAACTGCAGTCCTGTCTCATCAGCCTGTTGGACAGGCAACTCCCCGGCCTCCAGTCGTCCCCGCCCATCTCACCCACCAGGTGGCTGGACCCAGCAGCACCAGCCGAGCAGGTGATCTTATGGGTGAGATGAGGCTGTTCTACAAGCCTGTGCGACCCAGTAGCAGCAGCAGCAGCAGTCACCACCAGTGGCTGGCCCGCATGGTGGTAGACTACATGGGGTCTGTTGGTGCTTCCGCCAGCATGAGCACCGACGACCCCATGGAGCACTGGGTTGCCAGACTGGACACCTGCCACGAGCTTGCTCAGCATGCGTTGGAGTTACTGTCTTGCCCCCTCCAGCAAACTGTCTGAGCGGACATTTAACGCGGCAGGTGGGGTGGTCACTGACAAGCGGACCCGTCTGTTCACAGACTCCGTGGACAGACTCACATTCGTAAAAATCAGTCCTGGATCGGCAGAAACTTCTCAGCCCCTGTCGTCGGTTCTGGGTGCTGGAGGGCCCCTTGTCAATCCCACTCCTTGGCTCTCCCTCCAATAAAACCGTTGTTTTAAAAATTTTATTTTATGTATTTATATTTATTTATTTATAATTATTTATCCATACATATATTTTTGTATATATCCATGAATTTATTTATTTTTTGGAATCATGGATGAATGTATTTATTTTTAAATTTGTTGATGAATTTGTATTTGGTTTTAATCATTGATGAATTTATTTATTTATTAGTTTGTTGATGAATTTATTTAGTTATTAGTTTATTGATTAATTTAAATATATCTGTATATATGATTTTATTTATTTGTTTATATATCTATTGATGAATTTATTAATTTTTTTATCAATCAATGAGTTTATTGATTTTTCCAATAATTCAACATTTAATTATTTGTTCAACACGCCCCCCGCACTGACACTGTCATACAACATAGCGGAGTTTGTATTCTGTTCAGAATGCACTATGAGGGAAATTTATCAAGGGATTTACACAGGATTTTTGGTGTAAAACTTTTAGTGGTACCCCGGCCTGCGCAAATTCTTACAATCCAGCTATTTTACACGAGATCTGTTTTTTACTTAGCTGTAGGCAGGGATTTATTAAATGACACTTTTGATAAAAAGTCGCAAAAAAGGTCGCAAATGGCCTAAAAAAATCTATTAAAAAAAAGTTGGCTTAGAAAAAGTAGCGTAAATTTCCGCGCGCATCTAACACACGCTGTCTGCCCGCATCTATCACCCACTGCCCGCATCTATTACTGGCTGTCCGCATATACCAACCACTGTTGTAAGACCACAACTCATAGTATGCCCTTACAGTGAGTACATGCTGGGAGTTGTAGTCTTGCAGTAACTAGCTGGTGGGGCTAAATGTGGCCAGGCAGTGGGTGGTATATGCAGGCAGCAGGTGGTATATGGGGGGGCGTGTGGTGGAGACAAACTGCGGGTGGTGGGTGTATGCGGAAGGAAGCGGGTGGTAGATGCGGCAGGGCGGAGGAGAGCGGAGCCGGCCGGCAGGGAACCATGAATATAATGCTACAGCATTGTCATTTCATACATACTGCCTGGAGCTGTGATTGGCTGAGGTGAGCGGAGTGCTTGTCAACTGCGCTGCATGACTACAAATCCCAGCATGCCCTTACAGTAAGGACATGCTGGGAGTTGTAGTTGTAAGATGCGGGCAGGTGACAAGCGCTCCACTCCGCTCCCCGGCCGGGAACCAAGATTATAATACTACAGCATTGTAATTTCATATTCCCCGCCTGGAGCTGTGATTGGCCGAGGATTTTCGGCCAATTACAGCTTCAGGAGGGAAAAATGAAACTACAGTGCCATAGTTTCATATTCCTGTGAGGCGGCCGGGGAGCAGAGTGCTTGTCACCTGTGTGCACCTCACAACTACAACTCTCAGCACGTTCTTACTGTAAGCGCATGCTGGGATTTGTAGTCATGCGGCGCAGTTGACAAGCGCTCCGCTCCCCGGCCGACTCACAGGAATATGGAACTACGGCACTGTAGTCTCATATTTCCCTCCTGAAGCTGTGATTGGCTGAGACCTCTCGGCCAATCACAGCTCCGGGAGGGGAATATAAAATTACAATAAAGTAGTATTATATTCATGGTTCCCAGCCGGCTCCACTAGTGTCTAGTATTATTGTATTATATTACTGTATTGTGTGGTGTTCCATTCATTGTTGGCCATTTTTTTCTGTACATCTTATGGATACAAAATTATAGTGCTGTGTGCACATATTTACCCTCCTTGCGGGGGCAGTAGGCAACTTCCTCCTCCTCTTCTTCCTCATCAGGAGCTGGAGGGGGGGTATGAATGCAGCTCCTGATATGGAGAAGCCTCTTTGGCCTCCACATTTCCCCCCCTTCCAGTATTGATGAAGCGGGTGGATGATGGGAGGGTCCTGCCTCCTCTCCGTCGTCGTCAACATCATCCTCCTCCTCCTCCTCCACCTCAACCACCTCCATTTCTGGTGATCTCTGCTGAATAGAGAGAAGTGGAGCTTCAGAATGTATACAAACAACTTAGAACTCATAACCAATACAAATTCACCCCTTAATGACCAGGCCAGTTTCCACCTTCTGCCCAGGCCATTTGTAGCAGATTGGACATGTGTCATTTTATACGGTAGTAAATTTAAAATGCTCTTACTTATCCTAGCCATTGTGTGATTGTTTGTTTGTCAAATATTGTATTTCAGGACAGTGGGAAAATGCAGTCACAAAATTGCTTTGTTAGGCCCCTTTCACACTACACATTCATTCTTTTTTAAAGATCCGTTATATGTTCCGTAATGAAAAACCTGAAAATCAGCCGTAAAACGGCCTTACAAAATTGCATTATAGTTAGAGATGAGCGAACTTTGCAAAAATTTGATTCGGCCGATTCGCCGAATTTTCCCGAAAAGTTTTTTTCAATCCGAATTTGTTCGCGGCGAATCGATATTAAAAAAGGCTATTTCTAGCCTACATACAGCCTCTATAGGAGTATAGAACACTTTGCTGTGTCCTAAAATGCATATGGAGTGTGCTGAGGTAGTGAAATAATACTGTTATTCAGAATAGCATGCAGATTACCGGCATCATTCTTAGAATCACTGCCACACAGCAGCACAATGACAGAGCCTGGTGGTGGCATCAGTGTCAGGAGACCATATAGTGACTGAATGACATAGTGTGGAGGTGTTGGCAGCATGAGGACACCATATAGTGGCTGAATGGCACAGTGTGGAGGTGTTGGCAGCATGAGGACACCATATAGTGGATGAATGGCACAGTGTGGAGGTGTTGGCAGCATGAGGATGCCATATAGTGGCTGAATGGCACAGCGTGGAGGTGTTGGCAGCATGAGGACACCATATAGTGGCTGAATGACACAGCTTGGATGAAGCTGAAGCATGAGGACACCATATAGTGGCTGAATGGCACAGCGTGGAGGTGTTGGCAGCATGAGGACACCATATAGTGGCTGAATGGCACAGCGTGGAGGTGTTGGCAGCATGAGGACACCATACAGTGGCTGAATGGCACAGCGTGGAGGTGTTGGCAGCATGAGGACACCATATAGTGGCTGAATGACACAGCGTGGACATGTTGGCAGCAAGAGGAGACCATTTAGTGGCTGAATGGCACAGCGTGGAGTTGACTGATGCACTAGTACACTACACACCAGGGCTTCACAATCCCCCCCCCAAAAAAAACAAGACAATATATGACATTTTTGACAAAGATTTCTCATAGGTAGCACCCACTATCCAAAAATTAGAAATTTCCAGACCCAGGCCCCACTTCTGTGGCATCAGGAACCCATATATTGCCTGTACAGACCCGGGCTTCACAATCCCCTCCAAAAAACAAAAAAAAATTATAATTTTTTTAAAGAAATACCTTTGTATAAGAACAAGCGCATATCCAACAGTTCACAAGACTCTATAATGCAGGACGGTGGACCACCCAAAGACATTCTTCTCAAAAATAATAAACCACACAATGTTTGATTTTTTTTTTTACAAAAACTAAGTCAATATGTGTGTAAGCGCATCTGTCTCCAAAAGATCAGATCACCAAAGGACTTTTTTCACCCAAAATGATGAAGCAGAGTTAATCCCTGTCCGTATTTTTATTTTCACACTACACATTCATTCTTTTTTAGAGATCCATTATATGTTCCGTAATGAAAAACCTGAAAATCAGCCGTAAAACGGCCTTACAAAATTGCATTATAGTTAGAGATGAGCGAAGTTTTCAAAAATTCGATTCGGCCGATTCGCCGAATTTTCCCGAAAAGTTTGTTTCGATCCGAGGTGTTGGCAGCCTGAGGACACCATATAGTGGCTGAATGGCACAGCGTGGAGGTGTTGGCAGCTGTGTCAATATGTGTGTAAGCGCATCTGTCTCCAAAAGATCAGATCACCAAAGGACTTTTTTCGCCCAAAATGATGAAGCAGAGTTAATCCCTGTCCGTATTTTAAATTTTTTTTTTCATTAAAAAATCACACGTAACAAGCGTTCCGTTGTGTAATGATTAGCATTCTGGAAAATTCAATTTTATTACCGATAAAATTATCAGTAAATAAAAAAAAAAACACTACCCAAGAGTGTTTAATTACCCCATACATTACACCAGGAGCAGTCAGGAGTAGGCCTCAGCAGTACCCAAGAGACTTTAATAACCCCCTACCTTTGCACGATCAATTGCGAGATCAAGCAATACAAGGTGTGTTATGCCCTCAGATATGCGGGGCCGCAGGCACGCTCCACTGAACGGATTTGCGTGTCTCTATCTTGCAGATAACCCGCTAACTCCCGGAAAGGTAAGCTGCCGCGAAGCAGGTGTTCTCCCCCGGGCACGTTTGGCTCCAGAATTTCCACTACTGCCACACCAAGCTGACTGCCAACCGTGCTACCGCCTTGCTGACTCAAGGGCAACCTGCAACACTCTTCTCCCGATGATGAACCCCCCTTCTCCTGAGATCGAGCAATAACAGGTGTGTTATGTCCTCAGATGTCCGGGGCCGCAGGCGCGCTCCACTGAACGAATTAGGGTGTGTCCATCTTTTTTGGTAGCACCCGCAATCCAAAAATGTTAAATTCCCAGACCCAGGCCCCACCTCTGCGGCATCAGGAACACATAGATTGCCTGAAAGACACAGCCTGGAGTTGGCTGATGCATGAGTACACACCCGGGCTTCACAATCCACCCCAAAAAACTGCAAAATTTTATTGAAATTATCTGA